>NW_007577821.1:59914-238159 GCF_000690725.1 Stegastes partitus
TAAACTTGATTTGATTTGATTTTGATTTGAAACCACAAGACATCCTGCATTTCAAGATGTGTCACCGTGGCTTTAATGGAAAACATCTCACATCAGACCACAGTTGATGCATTCTGGGAAATGCAGGTTTACAAGTCAGAAAATGTGCCATCACTGACTGATATCTGCCCATAGAGGATCGAGGTACAGTGATGGTAAATAACGTAACGTGGTAATTACTGTGTTTATGTCACAACAATGCATGTACTTAACACATGATAGCTCTTTTAGCTCTGTTTCCAATTGTGTACTAATACCATAATGGTGCCTTTGGTATGATACTTGGCCTCACAAATGTAAAGTTTTCTTGTATCTCCAACTGCATAATTAGCACAAAAGCTATTTCTGTTAGCTCTTTATGAGTACAAATATGTTTAAATCAATTGCACTCTATAAACTTCGCAAGTAACCTCCTGAACCCTTACAAACTTATGATAGTTTGCCAAGCATAGTTCAAACCCTCAGAAGTAAATTCTGATGGAGACGCTGTGTTGTCAAAGATCCCACATATGTCAGACTGAGTTAAAAGAGCTCTGCATACATTGAAGCGTGAGAAATCTTGTGCGACCATAAAAAGACAGATGGATTGTTGATTAATTAATGATTCTTGTGTTTTTTGTAGCTTTAAACGACTAAATTAAGGGGTGAGTTAGGAATCAAGATGTTCAAATGAAATGTATATATATTCATTGTCTGTGTTGATCTTATTCTGAAACTGGTAAAGAATTGGAGTTTAAAGGCAGCAAAAGGTATGTAAGTAATTTTAATGTCATTAAATGTTGATCTGTACTGGATCAACTTGCCTGCCCTCCATGTGACAAACAGGAGCCAGACGTCACTGACATCAGTAATGGCAACACTAGATTTCTGTCTCTTTGGAAGTAATGACAGACCCCCAACTGTCTGCATTCCTCACTGTGGAACAGAGGCAGAAAAAACATTGCCTATCACATTTCACCTTTGCCAAACAGATAGCAACTCCAGCAACATGTGGCTGTCCTTGAAGGCTACCCAAAACCACATGTGTGAATCCCCCACCCCCTCAAATGCACAAATACACAGAGAGAGCGAGAGAGGGGGGGGGGTGAGGGCAACCTGGTGTCGTTGCAGAAGGGCAATTAAGGGGAAGCCAAAATCAAAGGTACAAATCTTGAAAATTAAAGGACTTGCAGACCGGCCATCTTTTCCTCTCTCTCAGCAGGAATGCTTCTCATTAGACAACCACCTCAATGTGAACCAGGAACCCACAGATGTAGATTGGAGTGGGCGTTTGCTATTTGAAGTTTCTTGAGAAGAACGGAGCAAAAAAAAAAAAAAAAAGGGCTCAAACCCTCAATGTTATCACTGTGTCTGAATTGGTTTAGATCTGGATGTAACAGGATGCGTAGACTGAGTATGATAGATGGATGTAGCGACTGTGACATCACCAACTGGTTTACGGACTACCATTTGTAGTTTGGCATTTGACCATTGTAATCTTTCTCTTTTGAAATCAGACGTAACGAGTGAGGGGTGGAACTCACTGAGAATTTGTGGACAATTCGCACACCAATACAGTAGCGATCTGTCAGTCACAGCCCTAAACCAGACCCTGCTATATTGTCCATTTCACTCTAAATGGGACCATCCATCCACCGGGTAGGAACTTCTGAGCCGACATGAAAAAACCGTTGTGCTGGTCCTGACACTGACTGGTTCAACTTGTCAAGGGCAATGAGCACTGCTTTTCTGCCCTCTTGATGTCCTCACTGAGTAGCAGTCTCGTCCTCAATACCAACAACATGAATTTGCTATATATGCTACATAACAACCAGTCCATTCTTCTATTTCCTACATGATCATAGGATTGGAGTTACTGCTGTTTCTCATTGTTTTAAAGTCACAGTTGAAGCTTTCAGATCCTATGCTGCAATAGAAAAGGAAAGACTGAAAGGGCTGATTCGAGGGCTGTTTATGTAAATGTTAGCATCACCTCACAGCTGCCCTGAGCTCCTTGAAAAGCGACTTGTCAGCAAAATTAGTATGGAACGGTTCGTGGTTGTTATTAGCATTTAACTGAAACCAACCTGTGGTGAAAACAGCTATTGGACAATAACATAGTGATGGATGGGATAACTAAATAAAGGAACTGATAAAATAACAGTTACATACAGATATGTAATCATTAGCTCCCTACAGTTGTAACCACCAGCTTTCCTTTGGGACGGCAAATTTGTCAAAGTCCAAAAATTATGTGCTCTCCACTCCATCCTTACTTTGGGTAATCTGAACTAAAGAAGGTGGGAGACTCGTAAAAAGATGGTCAATAAATCACATTCCTTTGTCCACCCTCCTCATCCCTCTATGTCCAAAACATGATGGATGGGAAACACCAGATCACATGTTTACGTTTAAAGTGCCTCAGATATTAGATCTGTAGGCCAACACCTATGCACATGTTTGACTTGAGTGTGTGTTTGTCTGTGTGTGTGTGTGTAGAGGACGGTGGTGGTGGGTGAGCAGGAAATGAGCAATCAAACTTTATCTACTTTTTTTCACCACTTACCTCCAGTTTCAAAGCCATTACTCGCATCAGCTTTATCAAGCTGGTGAATTATTCACCTCAGGAACCGTTTAATCATCTGAGTTTCTTTAACCTTTCAGAACGCCTGCCTGACAGTCAACCGGGCTGTGTCATAGGTGTGTGTACACTGCACGGACAGGCATGCACTAAGTGATTATGTGTATAGAATTAGAGGCACCGCCCTATCCTGTTTACATTCACACGCCCCACTCCCATAAGCTGTTACCAGTTTGTAGTCAGCTATAAGTCAAGCTAGTGTCCCCTCCTCCTTGCTTTTGTTGCTCTTAAGCAGCATTATCTTCAGCCTTGGCGTCTCACAAAGTGTTGAGAAATAGGTCACCACTCTTAAGTGCATGACACCCTGTTTGAGCCTCTTGGAATGGTATCGTCATCGTCATTCCACTTGTTCCCTGCACAGTGTGCACATTTTCAGCTGAAACAGCAACTGCAGGGCAGGAGGGGTGTCGATCTTCTCCCTGTGAGGTGTTTATGGCAGCAGGTTGAATTTTAGGCACAGCCATGTGACCTGCCCCCACTTCCACACAGTTCATGCCTGAGTCTTGGTTTGAAATCTTAGTTTGTGGGAATATAGCAAAGAAATGTCCACTTTTTGTCTTCATTTAGGTGATAAGAACTCAAAGGCAGTTCTGGTTTAATGCTGATAAAGGCAGCTACAGATGATTTCCCAGGAAGAATGTATGTGTAACAAACTACATACCTTTTCACTACTGTGTTTGTTCTATTTAAATCACACTCAGTGGGCTGGCAGGCACTACCTGGAAAATTAAGTGGTTCCCTTTGAAAACATCAGTCGCAACATTGGTCTGATTGAATAACCGCTTAAACAGATTGGCTCAGTCACCACATAACATGATGTCGGGTGCTTGGTGCCAGATAGTGAGTTCAAAACCTTTGGCTGCAGTGTTGTTGACCACTTGTGATGGTTCTGAGACAAGACTATCAGTGTTCCTGGAGCAGATCAGGGCAGACTGAGGAAGCTACAACGGCTAATGACGTTGGCTCTGGGTTGATTTGAATCATGTGTGAGGAGATGATAGAAAACAGGGTGACTGAGATTTATACATGTGGGTACCTCCAGATTCAAGTTGCTCTGATTTTGGCGACATCTACGGTGTGAAGCGGTGCAAAGCAATCATTGTTGCAGTGTTTTGTTGTACACTGCAGTCTTCGAAGACATTTGTCCATGACTTTGCTTCTTGTGAAGGTTACATGTCTATCTGTAACTTACTATGCACTTATCTATGTATTTATGTACTGCTTGTCTTGTGTAGTATTTTCCATCCATTCCATCTATACACCGCTTAATCCTCACTAGGGTCGCGGGAGGGAGGGCTGGAGCCTATCCCAGACGACTCAGGGCGAAGGCAGGGGACACCCTGGACAGGTCGCCAGACTATCACAGGGCTTGTGTAGTATTTCTTTATTTTCAATTTTCCTGAATTAAACTATGAGAGTGAAGCCAGTGTTGCTATGTTTTTTTTCCCTCTAATTTACTTTTGAAAATGTTACATTTCTTGTCTTTAGTTGTTGATTCTAACATGACAACAACAAAGTTTCCCCATTCATTCCAAAACTAGTAAGAAGTGAGAGATTTTGATCCCTTTTTCTTAATGTTAATTAATTATTGACAGTATTAGCATAGGGAAAGGTCCGACATTTTCTCTAAACTCAGTGGCTTTTATTGTTATTTACCTTTTCTATGAGCAAGATTAGAGGGTTGTTCATTTTTAGTCCTACACAACAGTAGAGTGGCACCTGTGCTAACCAAAACTGGTATCCATGAGGCCACTGACACGTCCATCTAATTTCAGGCAGGAAGTGCGTGAAAGCGTAGTTAGACATTTTGGGAAATACACTTACTGGTGGGCATCACGGTTCGGGGTTTAAAAACCCAGCTTGGAGTTTTTCCACGGGAGTTTGCATGTTCTCAAGACATGCTGAGGTTAATTGGAGATTCTTAATTGGTGTGAGTGTGAACATGAGCATGCATGGTCTCCTCCTCTTTTCAAATTCCACAGCATCCAGTCTTCACTGATGAGTCAATACTTGAAGGACTCTCTCTGGTGTCTGGCAGCATAAGACAGAGGCCCCGCTCTCAGCAGGGACGTCCTCTGATTAAACACAAAAATCAAAGTTCTCGTGGAGACAGGAACTGAGGAAACAACCACTGATAACTGATATCTGAACACCTGCTGAGGAAAAAGGACGTTAAGGATTTCGATGTTGATCCATTTCACATACAGCAAAGTTTAAACATAGATGTTTTTTGTGTAGTCACTTAATATACAGCTAAATTACATGATTGTTTAACCTCTGTCTGTGGTTTGGCATCTTTACAATACTGTTGTTGAGGTTGACAAACTCTTCTAAAATAGCTCAACAGCATCAACAAGTAGAGAGAACAATATACAGTTTGACTTCTCCTGAAAGATCGCTGCCCTCTTTCTTTAAGGAAACAATAATTTGTAATAGTGAAGTCATGATGTGGGAAGTGGAAGAAATGAAGACAAGAAAGTGGGCTGTCTTTACCCTGCGTTACGTCTGGAAATGATTGCAAATCTGAATTGGGGATGGGTCTGAATCTTTGAAATGAAAATGTAATTTGTAGAATTTATGATGTCATACAAATAAATCAAGGTTGTCTACACAAGCAAACACATTTTTTTGCAATTGACTGAAGTGTGAGGTTGAGGGGCAATCATTCAAAAGCTATTAGAGGTTAAACTCACTCTGTGTATGGTAATGTTTCACTCCTTTCCTAGTTTTCTCAAAACACTAATAGCACTTCACAGAACAGGAATATCAAAAAATTATGATAAAGTGAAAACGGCTGCAGACCAGATTCTGTAAAATTTAAATGAAATCTAAATTTAAAGTGGGAAAACTGCATTTTTTTTGTTTTTGTTTGAAGGATTATCTAATTCCTGTGTTATTTGAACTGGATGCAAAGCGGCACTAATCTTAAAACAGGAATCTACAGGATCTGACAACACATGATTATGCCTGTCAGTATCTGCTGTATTCAAGTGTCAGTGTGGAGAAACATAAAGACAGGTCTAACTCTTCCACTTCTATGTTCTACAAGATAAAATTAATCCTCTAGGAAATTCTTGTGCCAGAAAAAAAATTACAACACTGGAATTAATGCAGTGATTAATAAAATAGCAACTAAAAATGCAGTATAATAAACTGGTGAAAATAAAAATAAAAAAGCAAGGTAAAACAAAACTGGCATAGCAAAGTAAAAAAAGAAAAGTATGAAAAAGTTCAACATTTTATTCCATTTTTCTTAGGAATACTTTGACATGAAATCTCAGTCTAGAATCTGTTGTTTTCTCTAGATTGTTTCAGATACTTCAAGTGAATGGCTACCTCTTTAATCAGTGTATGCAATTCATAACACCTCAGTATTCACACCGAACTACAATGCACTTTGCCTTCCACGTAACAGAAATGCATTAGGTGTAGATAAATTCCAGTGTAATGATTAACTACAACTCTTACATAGCAGCATTTAGCATACGATCAAATGCAATAGACAGACAATAAACAGGCTTTAACTCCACTTTATCATCACAAAACATCAGGCTGCTTATTCATTTGGTAAATAACAGAATACCCCAAGTGTGCTTTACAAAAATGTGTCAGATAGTTGCTAAATGTTAGTGCGTCCTAATGAAATATGCTGAATTTCAAGCATATTTATAAGTTATTTTACTCAAATGTAGTCTGCTAAACATTTTTGTCAAATAACAGATTCCAGATAAGCACAGATTCCTGGTTACATGTTTTTATAATCAGATTACAGCTGCCTTTTCTTTTCATGCCCTCAGCTTCCCCACAGATGTGGTCTCCAAACAAACGCTGCCTTTAGATCCGTCAGTGTGATCAGCAGGGGAATTTCATTAGAGTGGACCTCCGTGGCAGAGACTGATAACAGGAGGTGGAAGGAGGGGTGGGAGGAGAACAGCGAGGCTGTGTTTGACCAGAGCCAGCCTCTGTTTGCTGGAGGGCTGAGGAGAAGAGAAGAGAAATGTGAAGACAAGGGGAAAGAAATAGAAAGGTGAATCAGAAGAGACAAAAAGAGAGGAGATAAAAAGGGAGAGGAGGGAAGGAATAGGTAAGGGAGGTTGGTAGGAGAGATAAAGGAAAGAATACAAAAGGAAAATAGGTTTAAATATATATATATATATATAACAGGAAGGAAAAGGCAAAAGAAGGGAAAAGAAGTAGAGGAATGAAAGAAGAAAAAAAGGGGACATCAGAAAACATGGAAAGGAGGAAGAGAAGAGGTGAGGGGAGTGAGGAATGGAAATGAAAACTAAAATTAGAAAAGAGAAGAGGAAAGGAAAAAAGAAAGAACTGGAGGTCACACAAATGAAGGAAAGGGGATTAGTTAACAGGAAGTACAAGGGAAGGAGACAGTAGAGGAGTAGCAGCAGAGTAGTAAAGGTAGAGTAGAAGAGAATGGGTGGCACAGTGACAAGGAGGGGGAGAGAAAAATATAGGAAGGAGGGAGATAGAGCAGAGGAAAGGGCGGGAGAAGGGTGAGGTGAGACAGGATAGGAGGAGAAGAGAGGAAAGATAGGAGATGGCTGAGGAAAGAAGGACAGTGGGAGGAGAAGGAGAAGGATGCTGATGAGCAGAGAAAGACGACAGACAAGGATGCAGGGAGAACAAGGCAGGTGCAAAAGATATGAGACATGAGAGGAGGAGGGGGGTAAAGAAAGGTGGAGCAACCTGGTCTAGACTCCCCACTGAGGAGTGATATGATAGTAATCTCTCAGCTGGAACATCTGGTCTGAGGCTGAACAATGAGTCCTGCAGGCAGATCGCAGTGATCTGGCCGACTCTGTCAGTCCTTTGGAGATGGCCTGATAACCCACCTCCACCCGTCTGGCTCTGCAGGTCACCAGCATGATCAACAAAGACGAACCTTGTCTGTGGACGCACAGGGTCAAAGTTAATAAACCTGCTTCTTTATGGTTTGACGGGAAAGAAGGAAGCTGGTCAGATAAGAGGTCCGGTGTTTAAGGTGCTGAGTAAACTCCCCCGCGACATTCCTTGGAGATCCTCCTCGCATTAATGTGACATTCACTCTGAAGATGAGCCGTTAATTAAGTGCTATTTTACACTTGTGTCACACTCTAAGTGCTTCCCACAAATCAGTTTAATAGCCTGAGACTGTTTATACAGTATAGTAACTGGAGACATACAGTTGTAAGATGATTTATAGTTTTTTTCTTAGGTTTAAGATGCCTTAGAGATCAGAGCGAGGGCATAAAATGTCTCATTAAAAGACAGCAGAGGACTGAGAGACACACCACAATCATGAAGTCCTTAAAAGCTGAAGAAATTCCAGATGGTGCTCAAATGGAGGACGACATCACAGGAGACTATATGGCTCATGAATGTCAGCAGCTCTGATTAAAAGCCATTGCGCTTGGGGAAAAAATTGCTGGCTTTGCCTTTCATGCCCATTTATCACATGGAATTGTTTGTATACAGTTGTTTTATTCTCCCAGAGTGTGTGTGTGTGTGTGAGAGAGAGAGATGAGATGAATGTAATTAAAGTTTTTTAATTAGACGCTGTTCTTTTCTGGGAAGCCTGTGGCAGCACTGGGTGGAGCCAGAGTGGAGACAGGAGGTTTGTGGTCTGGCTGAGAGAACCATGCCGGCCAGGGTAATGGAAACCGGGTGTTCACTGTACACATATACACATTCATGCAAGCACACACTCTCATACACATGCACTCGCGCCCACGCTCACGTAAACCAAAGCTGAAGTAAGAATATACACACACAGAAAGCCACATAAACTTATGCAGACATGAATCTGAATGCACAGTCTCCACAATACTAATATATGCCACATACACACACGCACAATACATCGATTCATTCACGTGACTGTCTTTATTAGAGAATGCAGCCTGCTGAAATGTGAATTCTGTAAATAGTGATGATGTGTACATCTGCATGCACACACATGCATGCAGGCTCATGCATACAGAAAAACAAATGAGCAGAGACACGCACACACAATCTCCTTCAAACTGATGCACGGATGAGTACATGCAGAGAGCCACATGCATGAATGCACACTCACTCACTGCCTGTCACTCACACAAGAATGTGTGCGCACACAGAGCTCATTATTGATGCATAGAGTGCACACAAACATATAAACACTCTCTAATGCACGCACACACACACATGCCTGAATGCACACTCTCCAACACCCCCTCCTCCCTCAGTCATTACACATGCATACACACGCACACGTGTGCACACACATATAAATGCACTTATAAAGGCACATGCTTGAACACACACATACACGCATACAAAAAGCCCTCGTCACTCAAATCCCTTGGCACACACACACCATTTCATGCACACATTACATCTCAACCTTCTTCACAAATATACACGCAGGCAGTCACGACACAAAGGCGCACACACCCAGCCCCAATGAGTCTAACAATGAGATACAAACCCATATCCTGCATCATTCACTGGCTTTAATGCACACTCCCACAACTACACACACACACACACACACGCAGTACAGCAGGGCCAGGAAATGCAGAAAACAGATCCCGGGCATCTACTGACATCAGTGAGGCAAGGCCCGCCTTTTCCATTAGACACTGACGTCAGTTTTCCACAAAACTGTTTCACCCTAAATTGCAGGCGATCAAACCGTCCCTCTGTTGACAGTCAGGAACACATCAGTCTGAGGTACAGGACCAGCGCTGGGGATGTTCTTCCTCCACACTGTGCGGTTAGACTGTCATGAATAGGTACAGAGTGTCTCCATCTGCCCGTCAAAGCATACAGAGGCGTGACTGTGAAACCATGATACTGAACTGGCCTCACACCAACTACTGGAGTCAGATGTATGTAAATATATGGAAAGTACCAAGGTGTGAGAGCGCATATATTTCACACAGCCGCCATATGTGCTTTCCACTGTGCTCAGCGTCCTTTAATAAACACTAACTTTTATTCCTATGTGCCATCAGTATCTTCAGTGGTTCCGTTGGTCCTGGACAGCCAACATTAGCAGGTCATATTGGGCAGCAACAGGTCAATCACTATGAACAGGGCACCACCTAGTGTTGCATGCAGAGTATAAGAGAGCTGCTTAAAAAAAATCCCTTGGAGATAAAGGACAACCATGTTGGATGTGTGTTTTCTGGCTTCATGTTGTGTTCAAAGTCGCACACAAGACATGGTCAAAGACAGGTCAGTCTCATGTCGGAGTCAGCAGACAGGCTGAACAAAGCAGAGGTGCAGGACTTTAGGGTTGGGATGGGGGCTGGGTGGCAGATGTGATTGTTTGCATGGGCTGAGCTCACAAACAAACCAAAGCCTGAGGAACTGCTATACCTTTAGATAGAGGAAAGCTTTAACTTGAACTTAAAGATTCATTATTCAACAATGGAGCTGCTACTAAGGATTACTTTTATCATCATTGTCACTTTAAAGAAATGTTTTAAAATGCTTCAGTCTTGTTTTTTTTGGTGTGAAATAACTTATTTTGTCAGTTATCAGGTTACAATTGAGTGTTTAAGTTGTAAGCGAAAAGAAAATCCAACTACTATCTAGAATTAAGTGTTTGTTTTGCATTTACAGTATTTTAGACGACACTTAACAAATGCCATATGTTGATACACTTGAGCTTGCAGGTGAGAAATTAAGATCTGCAGGTATTTTTCACCAAAAAAAACCCAAACATTTGCTCCATTTAGACAACATTAGAGAAGATGAACATCACTCAATTCCTCCATAGTACCCTGATGGAAATTTTGGACATGTCTTGTATCTAATGTCTACAATGTGAGTGTGGCATGGTGACCTTCACTGATGGTGAACAACCCCTCTGGTGAAAATCAAGGTTTTTTTGGTTTTTTTTTTACTTTTTGAATATATCAATAAGGTGTTTCTCATAGTACTGGAAGACATTCCCTGAGAAAAACAAGCAGTCAACACCATGGATGAATTTTCTACCTTGAAACTGCAGCATCCTGATAACAGCCTCAAAAATACAGGTTCAGACTTTTGAGATTTCTGACATAACAAACCTTTTGAATCAATCCTGTCAACTTAAAGGGCGGGGCTTTCTGTATCATTATTCTTCTGCAGAATTGGTTTCTGGCTCTAACATGTACAGTGGAGTTGCTCCAATTATTACAACTTGCCATTGTGTAGCACAAAACAGTTGTACAGTGTTTGAGCGAGCAGTAGGTGAGCTGGTGAGCCTGAGTAAATGGCGGACAGGTGGCTGAAGAGAGGACGAGACTTAACAGATTTGCACATTCTAAAGGAAGCAACACTGTAGACTTACGATTAAGACATTTTAAGGCAGATGCAGAATACTTTCATTGAAACAACCTGAGGACGACTGCAAATGTGGGAAATTAAGGTCTACAAACTTTTTTCACTGCAGCCACAACAAGCAAATAACATTAACATTTGACCCATTTAACCAAGGTGGCAGCTGCAGAGGATAAATACTTTTTGGAATGCCTCCACAGTACCCTTTCAGAACCTTGCTTGTATCTACTGTTTAAGAAGTAGGCGTGGCACGACTACCTTCACCGATTAATTCAATAGAAAAATCCTGCAGGGCATGCTCAGCACTCCACAAAAACCAAACTTTGCAAAACCAATAAAACACAGCAAATGGTGTTTATTGTCAAAGTGTAGGAGTAGGACAATGTTATATGTGCATAATTCAATATTGTGTTCTCTAATTGTGCAACAAACTAAGCTACAGTATATACAGACATCTATCATAAACTGTTGATAGCTGGATGACAGTTATACTGTATAACAGTAAATCTAGTTGGCCGGTTGCTTGGGCAGGACAGTCTCTTAAAGGCAATCCGTCAAAGGCCCAAGACTTTGGTATCATCTGCGTCAATGCAAAATGGTGACTCTTACTCTTACAGTGTAATATCAATCAATACAACTAAACACATCCATTAAAAACATCCACATGAATATACTCAATGCAACAAATGTTATGCAGAAAAATCTCTTTCCCCCCCCCTCCCCTTTCTGCTTCTCTCTTTTATCTCCATAAAACCCAGTAAAGGTTAAACAAACATTTAAATGTTACATATTCCATTAAACAAAAAAAAGAGAATAATGTTATGAGAACCCTCAGCCTAGATAGCAACAATGCTTTGTGAAAAATATATGTATAGTAGAGTGAACTAAACATTTACATGATTTTACAGGTGAAAGGAAACATCGCTTTGACATAACTCTTTAGAATAATAATACAGCCCCACAGTCTTATGAACATGCTATGATCTCTTGTTACTCACTCCGATTACTGTCCTTGTGATGTCAGCTTACACAGCCTGTCACAGGGTTGTGGTTGTGTCAGTGTGTATACATGTTGTAAAGTGTGCATGTATGCATGTCTGTATGTCAGTGTGTTTGTGTTTGTTTGCAGGCTCAACAGTCCCCCGAGTTATGTGAGTGTGGCCCGGTCTCCATTTTCCAGTCTCTCTGGTCAGTGGCGTCTGCCTGGCCGTGCTGGGAGGCTGCAGGAGACAGGGACATCTGTCTGCGAGGGTTGCCGCTGTGCATGGTGTTCCAGTGGCGTTTCAGATCCGACGCTTTGATGAAGGCTTTGTCGCAGGAACCGCAGTTGAAGGGTCGCTCGCCTCGGTGCTGCCGTTCATGGTCTTTCAGGTGAGACTTGTGCTTAAAGGCCTTTTCGCACATTTGACACGCAAAAGGGCGCTCATTACTGTGGACCCTCTCGTGCCTCTTCAGATCGGGGCCCCTGATGAAGGCCTTACCGCACACCACGCAGCGGTGCGGCTTGAAGCCAGAGTGGATCTTCAGGTGCTCCTTGAGGTGGGCGGCGGTGGTGAAGGCTTTGGGGCAGTGCTCACAGCCGTAGGGGCGGTTGGCAGTGAGCAGTCTCTCTTTTTTGGCGTTGTGGTCCATGGGTTTTGCTCCCGTGCTCTGGCAGGAGCCGTGGTCGCGGTGGCCGTACAGCAGGTACTCCAGCTTCATATCACTGGAGGAGGAGGAGCCCCAGCTGTGGCTGTGAGGGTCTTTGCCCATGTTGGTGTTGTAGTTGTGTGGCTGAGAGACGTGAGAGCCACCAGGCCCCATGCTGTCCATCCCCTGATCATAGAAGCTGTTCTTCCTCACCTCCTCCATAGCCAGTTCCTTAAGGATGGCGTCCTGGGCTCTCATCCCGTGGTCACCCGGAGCTTGGTTTTCCCGAGTTTTCATGTTGGTCAGCTCACGTTTCTGAGTACACAAGTTATCCAGGAAGTTGATCCCCAGGATCTGACCGGACGACATCATCATATTGATGTCCTTCTTCCTCACAGCCAGCCTGGCTGTGTACATGTAATTGAGCACCTCTTCAAAGATGTCTGAGCGGATGAAGTCCAACTCCACGATGGAGTTGTCCTCGTCGCTTTGCTTCTTAAAGAGCTTTTTGAAGTAGTTGCTGCAGGCTGCCAAGACACAGCGGTGAGCCCTGAACTCGATGTTTTCCACCACCACCACCACATCACAGTGCTCACCTTCCATCCTCTGCTGATTCAGCATCTTCAGAAAGGTGGCTTTGTGGTCATAGTCGATATATCTCAGTAAATCAGACATGTTGCAGGTCAGATAGGAGCAACCTGCAGAGGAGACACAGCACACTGTCAAATACTGAGATTTCAATAACAAAGCGGGGCATGGATGTAGCTGTACAGCTGAGGGGTGGAGCTCTGTATGCATGCCTCCTATGAAAATACGAGCATGCTGAGTATGCAACACACATAGCAGTTATTGGAGAAACTTGCAACCAAAAGCGTATTTGTTAATAAATGACCGCCTGAAAAGCAGAGAGTAAACAAGAGGCTAAATCAATCATGCAGAAATCCTTAAGAAAAAATACGACAGGCCCGACAGCGACACAAGCTGCAGCAGCGCGAAGAAAAGACAGAAACAGCAGCAGAAACAAACTGACGCACTTTTCTTTACTTAACAAATGCGTTTTTGCCGCAGTGTTGCGTGACAGTCGCGTTGCGTGAAAGGAGGATAACCTTAGCAAGAATATTTCACATTTCACTGCGCCCAGCCATTTTGGTCAGCAAGCCTCCATTGGCATGTTTCTGCTGTCTTTAAGTCAGTTCACAACCAGCGGAGACACGGAACCCAACACAAGGACACACGACCGTCGAAACGCGGCGCGGTTTTCTGCGCCGCCCGAGGAGACAAAGAGAAAACAGAAAATGTTAATACCCGAAGCCTGAACGCGATCCCTGTGTTGTCACGCAAGGCAGTCGACGACGATCCAGAGCTGTCGTTTTTCCTCTTCCTCCTCTTGTTGTGACTGAGCGGCTCCGCAGGAAGCGCGCCACCGCTCTGCTGCCGCCTGCAGCCTCGGAGCGGTACTGCAGGGACGCTCCATGGCCACAGACAGGAGGAGCCTCAGTCCTGGCCGAGTGTTGGTCTGGCAGCAGCACCACCTCTTCATTTGTCAGTTATGGGAATTTATATATAAGATATTAATAATTACCGAAATTCTTGTGCCAGATGTTGTTCAGAAATGTTACATGTGAATAAATACAGGCCTAAAGGAAAAGTATGACACCAAAAAATAAATACATGAAGTCAAAGAGACTGTTGTAAAAATAAAACTCATACTTCACATAATATTGAAATACTGCAATGAAACTGAAATATTGCACATAAAGCTAAAACGAATGTATTTTGCACACACTGTTGAGGAAGTAATATGGCAGATGATGCTGATGCCACTGCTGAGTGCTTCAGCTGCTCAGGAGGAACAGAAGAACAGTTTGATGGTAGAACAGAGCTGTTGTGCTGTTCTGTGCTGCTCCTCTCAGTCAAACAATCCAGTCAGAAAAAAACAACGTCTCCTGTGCAGTATGACACAATTGTAATGCCATTAGTCATTAAAAAGAAATCCATCCACCCATCCGTTATCTATACACCGCTTAATCCTCACAAGGGTTGTGGGGGTGCTGGAGCTTATCCCAGCTGACTTAGGGGGAAGGCAGGGGACACCCTGGACAGGCCGCCAGTCAAAAAGAAATCTTTAAGTTGAATTTATTTATTTTACAAAAAAAAAAGAATCAACAAATTTTTGCTATGAATACTGGGAAAAAATGTGACTGGGCAAACTATAGCTTGTGCTGTTCATGACTAAGTTACAGTGGGGAAAACAACAACAAAGAAACAGAACATGGATCAATAAGAACAGAACAGTCAAGTACAAGCACCCAGAGCAGGTCTGGTCTTAGGGGGCCTGCAGCCTATCCCATCTGACTTATGGTAACGGCAGGATACATCCTGGACAGGTCAGCAGTCTATCACAGGGCTACACAGAGAGACCGCACACTCACATTAACACTTTTGGACAGCATAGAATCACTAGTTAACTTCAGCATGTTTTTGGATTGTGGGAGGAAGCTGGAGAACCCGGAGAGAACCCACGCTGCACAGGGAGAACATGCAAATGGCCAGGACGTACACGTGTGTGAGTATTTTTATTTTTTTAAACAAAGCACTGTATGCCAAACAGTCACTTTTAGGGATTCACTCCTATCAATTGACACCCTTTAAAACACTTCCTAAAACACATTCCTAACACTTGCATTAACATGATTTTTTCTCTCTTTGTTGCCTGTTAAGCTGTTTATTGCTTATTGCTCACATAGTTTGTGCTTGTCCTCTCTTTCCACTGCGATAGCATTTTCTTGTTTGTCTCTGCGTTTCACTTTTCTCCATCCTTTCCCCTCACCCCAACCGGTCGAGGCAGATGGCCGTCCTCTCTGGGCCTGTTTCAGCTGTAGGTTTCTCCCTGTTAAAATGGAGTACCTTCACCCTCACCGAGACGCTTGCTAATATGGCATCTTTGGATCCATTGAATTTTCAGGGTATAATTTGGTGGTGTACTTAGTAATCTGAATTACTCAGGTAATTTGTTAGAGAACAAAATATTGTGGGAATTTAATCATAAAATTGATTTTGATCTGGTATGTTTGCAAAACTGATAATATTATATGTTCCTAATATGTAAGCCTGGTAAATTTGCATTGTATATGTTAGTACAGAGTCTTAACTTTTATATTGAAACTTGTTGGGTAATTAGTTAAGCCAATGTTATTTCTGGAAAGCACTTTGGCTTAAATGCGGGATATTAATAACAACAGCTTAGTGGTTAGCTAGGGTCTTTTTGTTTTGAGTTTATCTTAATTTTTATGTTGCCTTCTGAGGTATCCTGCTTTTACAGCTATTAAGGATTCCAGTACACAGGTATCATCATTTTATTAATAACAAGGTCGATGCAATATGAGAGTTCAAACAGATGAACACATGATATAAAATGAACTGGATGCTCTGTTAGTTTCAGGAGAGCTCGTGGTGTAAGACCTTTTTTTTCATGTCAGTACCATGCAGTTTATTTGTTACTTACTTGAGGAGGAATCACAAGAAGAACCAACAATCTTATGGCTTAGCATTTGGAGACATCAAGAGAAATAAAAGTGCAAAACAAAACAAGATGTGAAATATGGAAAATTATTTAATAGAGGATTCATTAAAAAAAAAAAAAAAAAAAAAGCAACCAAAGACTTATTTTTAAGTAAGCGATGCCCTTTGATCACATATTACACATACTCACTTGTTTGGACAGTCCTGACCAAGGATTATTTCAGTAAGTCAGTCCGTTCTTCCACTTTGTGCAGGTCAGGACGATGCACGCATGTCATTTCTGCTATTTGCAATTTTTTTTCCAGCCATTGGATTGACATTTGTGCTGCACATAATGTAAAAGTGCACAAATACAACTAGTGTACTTCAACTTTATCAAAAAACAGGGTAGTAATTAACAAAAAATACATGGATCATATGTAAAGGGATTTTTGAAAGTGTCTTTGCAAATTACTCTGCTGTTTGTGTTTTCTCGGTGCTGCAGTGGATGGATGGACATAAAGCTGGAGAAAGACGGAGGTTTTTTCAGTACTTCAACAAGTGAAACCCATTTTTTGCTGTTATTGCTCAATCTTGGGGACAGATTTTTGTTTATTTATTTTTTTTTTTTACTGTGTGAAACTGTGAATAAACAGTTAAAACAGTTTTAAAATGACCTAATGTATTGAGAAAATAACCAAATCTCAGTGTTTAAATCCAGAAATCAATAATCAGTGGGTTGACTGTAGGTCCCTGCCATCCAGTACTGAAGTACTTTGGTCATGTTGTTGTTTAGAAGAAAACATCAAATTAAAAACCAATGCATTTACCATTTTTATTTTACCATTTTGAGGAAAACATGGCTGTACATGAACAATACTCAGTTATTCAGATACCTTTGAACAGATAAGGGAGGCATACAGCTGACATGTTCGGGGGGAGGCGGAGGAAAGATCTCTCTTAGCTTTGCATCTCGTTTGGGCAGAGCTCGGCAGTTTGAGCCCTCAACCTCACAGTCACACAAACCTGGGACTTGTGCTGCAGCCGATCCTCTACCCAAGAACACGGTCAAAGCCTACACAGGCACATAAAAATCTATTTCTTCCATAGCGCAGCACCTTGGCTTTTGCTAAAATAGACTTTCTCAAAAAAAATGTTGCAGTGGTATAATCAATCAATCAATCAATCAATCAATGAGAAACAATAAAACACTGAAATTAAAATAAAAAGTAAAATTCAAGTAGACATGACAGAAATCAACTGTGAAGGATAATTTGCTATTTTCCTAGGAAAGCTTTGATATGTACAGTACAGAGCTGTAGTGATTTCTGTAGCAGCCTACCTGATGGGAAATCATTGTGTGGCTGGAAGGAGTGAGGCAATGCTTGCTTGCTTGCAAATAAGGTTGGCACTTCTACTGCAAGGTTAAATAGTGTATGCTCTCTAACACATACAGCCTACAGCAAATTTAAGTTTCTGGAGTGATGGCTTTGCTTCATAAATAAAATGCTGCTACAATAATCATTCTCAATCATCATAAAAATGCATTAAAGTCAGAATGCAGTGAAAGCAAAACATTTGCTTGCTGCACACAGGGATTTGGGGGTGCAGATGGACTGTGAACCTTTTTGAAAGTTGTATCTTGCCATTAGTTTGATAATGCAACATTGCGTCCCTTTTCATGCAAAATGCATTTTATTTGTTTTGCAAGTGGTGGTTGCGACTAGCGGCGAGCTGCAGCACTTGTAGAGTAGGAGCCTTTCTAGTCTTCAGAGAGTCCTGACGTAATATGTGGAGTTCTGGATGTTGGATTCTGGGAGGTTGAACGGAAAACAGCCGCCATCTGTGTTATTCCTGGAAAAGCAGAGGAATCAGAAGTCAGTGCATCCTACACGTTTAATTACTTCTGAAGCTTTACTGCCGCAGTACACCCTGCCAAAAATGAGTCTGATTAAAGGTTATGCGGTTTTACCCACATAAACAGATACAAAGAGGAACTGTTGAGCCACAAAACTGCGAACTCAGAACATAGATACACACAAGCTACTTGGGCAACAAGTAATCTGCAATGATGTAATAAATGAATTCCAACCATATTCTAATTCCTGTCGTCCAACTACTGCAAGGTGCTTTTAGCACCATAAGGCAGAACAGTGCTTTGTAAGTGCAGACCATTTAGCATTAAACTCTACTGTTACTGCTACAAGTCCATCAGAATTAAAAGACAACTCTTCATCACTACATCATGCTTTATTCAGCAAAGAATTTCAGCTCTCTGTCCTTCAAAGAGAGGAGGAGATTTGGAGAAATTGCTGCATTAGAGAGTGGCACTCTGGATTTCTAAATTGGGCACTTTGGGTAACATGAGGAATTAAGCTCAAAGCAACTTTTGTAGAACCTACCAGACAATAAATAATAGATGAAATGGAAATGAACCCTCTGAACTCCAGCAGTTTCTGAGTTTTTCTTTTTTTGCTCCTGTCTCATTTTTACTCACTGTGGGCTCATCTTTAACTGCAATTATAAAGTCCTGGACCTATGGACACAGCACAACCATGACTAGAAGGAGAGTGAACTCAGAAATGTCTCCTGTGTAGTATGACACAGTTAGAGTGCCCTCAGTCATAGAAATTAAACAGAAATATTGAAGCTAAGTTTAGTTATTTTACAAAAGTGAAAAAAAAAGAGAGAAAAAGCAATCAATATGTTGGACACTTTCCACGTACCCACATGTGAATACTGGGGGGAAAAAGTGCATGGACAAACTTCAGCTATTTTACTACTTGCATTTTCATCTAGTTACATTTCATCTTTATATTTATCTGAGGCAGATGGCCGTCCCTCCCTGAGCCTGGTTCTGTCTGAGGTTTTTTTTTCCCCTGCGGGGGTTTTCGGTTCCTTCCCACTGTTGAGGACTGCTTGCGGACTGCTGAAGCTTATAGGGAATCCAAATGTTTTGGACTGTTGGGTGTTTCTGTTTCTGCCTTTGTTAAGCGCTATGAGATGACTTGTTGTTGTAAATATGTGCTATACAAATAAAATTGAAGTGAACTGAATTTGTGTAAACACGGCCTGCAGTTCAGCCCAATTCACCTAAAAAAGTCCCAGAACTGTCATGTGACTGCTAGCTGCAGCTCATGACTCAATGCAGAAATCATTGTTTTATTTTGTATATTATCTGGTTAAACTAAGTGTTTTATTTAAAGTGAATTTTTAAATGAGATACAGAATAGTTATTTTGATGAAATATCACAATTTTAAGCATATAGTTTTCTTTACACTGAGCTGTGACAATGTTTCAAATGACGTATTAAACAAAAGGCAATCAAAGATTTCAGTCTGTTTGACTTGGTGACACTTGTAGACACTGGTGGCAACACAGCATAAATCTGTGAAAAGCAGTTGGAGGCGTGCAGCCTTCATCTAATTCTCTGGCTGTTCCTTCCACTATCTCCTGCAGTATTTCAAACTGATCTGCGGTAGAAAAATGCCCACATGACTGTTGTCTTGTTTTGTTTACACATTTTTGGTGAATGAGTAAGTGCCAAGCTTGTTGACAAACACTGTGAACAACTTGTCAGCTCATATTTTGTGAGTGAAATGCTTCTGATGTTAAACGGCAGCAGTAGGACGTGTTTGGTTCGCATTAGCAGCAACTAAATACTAGAAATGCAAAAGTAACCAATGTCCTCCATTGTTCGTCAGCCATGGTAACAATCAATCATCAATTCAGCAATGACATTAAGGAATTACTGTGGACATTTTTCCATATGCTGATAAAAAAAAAGAAAAGCTTCTCAAAAAACTGCACAGTTACATATAAATTTGAAAAGCAACTTTACAGCTGGTTACTGAAATATAACTTAAATAGAAAAAATGTATGACTTTATTTTGCTGTTCAACAATTGATGGGGAAAAAAATGGAGTCTTCCACATTAAATAATGTGTCAAGTTATTCATCTCTTCACAGTCGTTTATTATTAAAATAATCCTCATAGCTGATCTACATGATGGAGTGACTTGTTCACTGGAGGTAATGTTAGTCTAGCTGCTAAAAACAGCCGCTCACCTTGAACAGATGTCCATAAATACTGTCACAGCAAATTTATCAGTCCAGCAGATCAGTCAGTATTTACTGCCCCCTTCAAAATGTATTTATACTCAGAGCAGAGCGTCGCAGAAACACTTCATCACTTTAGTATGCCTGTCGTTAAAAAGTGTGTTATTAGAGTCCGCTGCTCCTGAACATTAGCAGTGGTATCAGGTACAGCTGTCCTCTGCTGACAGACGCTCAGTTCCCAGCCTGTGATGGTATTTGAAAATCCTAGTTTACTATCAGTATGAGCCTCAGGTAGTCATCTAAACCAGACAGGTACCAGACACCTTTTTACAGTTTGATGCAGCAGAGTTCATCAGTAGGACTTCCACAGTTAGCAGTTGGACAGCAGGGAGGTGCGCTTGTTTTATGGACCGTTACAGTCAGTCAGCAAACACACGTGTAACTCCATCTCATTAAAGGGGCTCTGCCCGGTGTGAAGCCAGTTATTACAGCAACACATTTCTGACAGCATGACTCTGGTATTCTGCTTTATCAGTTCATATATTTGTAATCGGTTACATTCTTACTGGCAATTAATCGATTAACAATCAATTGTTAACATTCCTGCCTAATGCACACTTTTGACAATGCTGCCACAGACATCCAGTTTGTAACACTATATAAATATTGCAGTACTTTCATAAGTGGATGATAGGCCCAGTCACACCTTTGAGTTACCACATTTGTCAACAGTGACTTAACAGGCGATAATTTAAATAACCTTTTAGACGTTGCTACATTGAACTTTTTCCCAACTGACAAACTCGGATTAAAAGATGTATTTGCTGCAAGAAATTTTCTGAAAAGACAATTATGACAGCATTCTTTCTATTTATGGCCACTCATAAACAACTTAGGTGGATAAGGTGTAAATAAAACCAAGGATACCTTGATATTGTATAAAGTGTTTTGAAGAGAAGGATGGTGATATTGTGACCTATTGGTCTGAAAACAGATCATTAAATTGCATGTAACAAATCCCAAACCCATTTTAAGCACCTCCATGGTGATGCCACAACAGAATATGAATAAAGCGTGGCACACTGGAGATGACTTGTGCAGCATGTCCCAATTTTGGGAGTTCAGCACTGATGCTCACTGTGGTCTGCACCTTGCTGTATGTGTGTTATCAGAGGAAAACATAGTCAATTGTATTTTTAGCACCATGGACACTGCCAAAATTTTCTGACTCGATAGACCTCACCACTGTGTGTGTATCTATGTTGGAAAAAAGACAAGCATCCAAAAGACCACAGAGAAAACATTTAGTGTTAATAGTGCTATTCAAAGCCAGTCGTTCTGACACATAAACATTAGACAGCACACACACAGACTGAGGGTAAGGCCGCAGAAACAAAGCCAAACATTCCCATGTAGTGAGTCACATAAGAACACACATGCACGCTCACTCATCCCAAACCCTGCGCCTTGGGATTGTTTTAGTCAGAAGCTAATGAAATAACAAGCCTCAGAGCTAAAAGGTGAGTTAGAGTAAACTAGACAGTGAGCAGTTTCGAGAGACAAAAATCGCTCAGGAGAAGAAAGTTGTGAAAACATGCTGTGGGAGAGTGGAATGAAGAGTTCTCTTATGCTGCGTAACACCTGACAGAATCCTCACAATACTGACAGTGGACAAGTTGAAACACAAATGGCTGCATTTGTGAAGTTTGTAGAAACACTGCCACAAGGAGCCCCCTCCCCCTCCCCACAGAAAAGAAAGTGCAACTGAAAGGAGCAGTATGTCACAAACTGTTGTTAACACAGGTGTCCTAGAAACAGTTTTAACATGTCAGGGATAAACCCCAGAGCCAAAAATGCGTATGGAAAGTGGATGATTGTGCTGCATTGATGGCACTTTTGCTAAGCGTTTTAGAGAATACTCAATGCGGCTTAGTTTAAACTTTTTGGATTGTTAAATAAGTTTTTAAACGTTTATAGCACTCTATTGTACTAAAATTCTATATATTCTATATATGTATTCTATCTATCTATCTATCTATCTATCTATCTATCTATCTATCTATCTATCTATCTATCTATTTCAGGTAACATTTATATTTTTCTCGTAAGAGCAGAGTCGAAATAGACCAAAGCATGTCTGTGTACACTTAAGATCAGATTTCAGTCCATACGGGGGCGTTTGCAGTCACAGGCTGAGAGCTCTGAGGAGCAGAAGCCGGTTTAGCCGGTATTTAATCGCTCATCGCTGCCAGTGCCCTTTGTGAGGCTACAAATATGGACACAACAATATATGGAAAATGCTTTTACAGGATGTTTCACAACATGAAGGCTACATTTCTAACATTTTTTTTTTTAAAAATGTGTAACTTTGTGAACATTTAGAGAAAAAAAAAGTGATTTCTTAAAATGCCAGACTGTTCATATTAGAGGCAGTGATGACTGTATTTTATACACAGAAAACACTGCAGCCCTTCAAATAAGAGACTGTATTTCTTTCCAGCAGGGGGAAGTGTTGCACCCACATTATATGGAATTGCATGGGACTGCCAGCAACATGACTCTGAAGGCCTTTAAGCCTTGTCATTATGAGCTGAGACTATAATATCCGGTTTGTGTGCACACACGCACCAGCAGTCCTTTTCCCTGCTGGGGGAGTGGAGCTGGAATGACAACAGCATGATGCATTAGCTGTGAGTGCTACAGAAGCAGCGCTATCTGTACCAGTGAGAAGAAGTGCTGATGGGAAAGCAGCATGCCTGAGAATGGAGACCAGTTGGAAAAAGCCCAGTCTGACCAAATTAAAACCAGACCAGACTGAACTGGACAAGGCCGGGACCAGGACTAGGGTCTCATTGTCTTACCTGGGTCAGTCCTCCCCCTCCTCTGGCGTGATCTCTGTCTCTTTATGTACCACTACTTTGGTCACTGACATGTCAGGATGCTGTTCTTTAGCCTCCTTTATGGCCTGAGCCAGAGCCTACATACAGGAGTGCAGTGCCAGGAGGGATCACCAGGGGGAGACAGAGAATGGGGAAGGACAAGGAGGGGGCGGGGATGTTGGATTGTAAGTCAGTATACCAACAAGGAAGTTACATTTGTCATACTTCCAGTATTTTTCAAGCCACACCAAGAGTTAATATTGTTTTGTTTAAAATGTAGCCACTCTCAAAGTGCATGTTAAGGCCCAGGGGGTCACAAAGGTCACTGTTAAGCACTCTACTTTTCGTTTTGCTGTTCAAATCAAAGTCTTGGTTTTATAGGCAAAGAAAAAATAAACTAGATAGTAGAGAATAAAAAAAAAGAAACTATATGAAAAGATCAAATCTCTAAAAGACCTCATCATGGTCGATGTCCGCATCTCCGGTGATAACGATCCTCTTCTCGATTCTTGTCTCGGATATTCCTCCTTTCACCGTCTGACCAACAGCAAACAATCAATAATGGCCCATTACAAATCTTTAGGAAGGAAATACTTACATATACGTATAAATGTTAGTCAGAGAGGGGATTGACATTTGCAGGAAAGGTATCATTAAGTTTGTGTTTCCATCTCTTAAGGCTAGAAGTGTGTAATGAGACATAAAATGCCTCTAAAATACAAAAATACCACTTCCCCATTTTCATCTACAAAAATATGTTTTAAACAGTAAATTTCAAGTTTAACATGTCAAGATGGCATTTTTTTTTAATATTCTGGAAGACATATTATGAGTAAAATAATTGGTCATTGCCAAGATTGAGCATTTCCTCCTTAAAACTACAGTGCACCGATGACTCGAAAACACCCGGGAACCACACTTCTGGGGTTTGAATCCATAAATGTAGAGGGACTTTAAAATGTGACGGTAGGCAGAAAGACATGCATAAGCTAAAGAAATGTTTGACAGGTCAAAGAGACAACAGATCGCCCTGACCTTTGTGATGTGTGTGGTTGTTGTGGTGCTGGTGGTTTCCGAGGTGATGGTCTGAGCACTCAGCAACACCCCAGGGTCTGCGTCACCATTAGTGTCAACCTGTTCACAAGCAAAATGCCTTATATTTGTGCTCTGGATCAAGTCAGTACAACAAAATTATTCAATTCTTTTTCGAATATTACTCAGCACAACTAAGTAGTAGCTTTAAAGCTCAGTAACTTAATACACTGTCGGTTTATCAAATGGGTAGTGAAACTTGAAAGTGACAATAACTCCCAATCCCACAGTTCCCTTTAGCTTTACGAAGCTTTACATTATCTTTCATCTCACTGTTTACGCCTTCCAGCAACTTCACAGTTTTGATTCACTGTCACTCGTCTCAGCAGCGTTGTTTTCTGTCACAGCACACAGCTGCTTCTTTTACTTTTTCTGACAAATGTTCTCCACTATTTCCTCCGTACTTTAGCAAAAACAGACACAGCTAGCGACTCGCTGGTAAGACAGTCGAGGATTTCGTTTGTAGTGAGCCAGATATTTCTCTTTTCAGGTAGTGGAGAGCAAATTAGTGCTAAAAGAAAAGTGAATATTGGACGTAGGTTGATTAAGTGGACACAAATACAACTCTATAAATAAATTATAATATTGCTTTATAAAATATTAAAGTATTTATTGCCAACATGATGGCTCTATCACCTCCTCTAGTCATGGTTACAGCTTGTTTTCTGCTCATTATTGCAAGTTTACCTTTTATGGATAAATTACACATCATTCTTTAATCACTTCTGTTTCAAATCTTACACAATTTAAACAAATATAAAATGGAGATAATATCACATTGTGTACAAATGTACCTCTGCAGCCTCATAGGTGATAGTCTTTGTCTCTGTGTGGATCACAGGCGTGTCTTTGGTTGCCATCTCCACATTGTCCGGACTCTGGTGCACAAAAAGACCAAACAGTCAGACCAAATCAATGTCTTCAGAGGGAAACCAGCATCAGCAAAAGCATCCATGCTCCAGCTCATTTAGATCTCCTGTGTGAAACAAACTGCTGCAGATGTTGGTTGTTAACTGTACCTTCTACATGAAATCAAATTGACAAAGAAGGTACCACATGCTAAAAAACTAAGCCAAAGACAGCCATTGAGGGGTTTAAATGTCTAAACAAACATGCAGTCATGTACTGCAGTCCTTAGTCGTGCAATTTCATTATACATTGCACAATGACAGTAAAACGTGTTCTGATTCTGAAGGAGAGAATACCGAAGGCAAATCACACGGTTTTGATCAAGTGCGTGCACCACATCAAGTTGAAGGTCTCTTGATCTGCCCAGCAGCACACTGTGAAGTTAGGAGGTTGACACGCATATCTGTGCTTTTTTGTTGAGTTTTGTCATTGATTACTAGTGGCAGATTATGTTGGCAAAACGGATGGTGGTAGTAAGATTACAGGGCCGAGGCTGAGGCCACTGAAGCTGATGAAGGGTTACCTCCAGCTGAGGTAAGGGTGGAGGTGAATGGGTGTGTGGGGTATCTGACATAAGGGGTTCAGTCTGAGTCACTTTGTGTGGGCTGGACTTTCAGTCTTGTGCTCGATATCCTCTTTTTTTTAAATATTTCAGCTCCTGGTATCTCTTCTCACACTTCTAACCCCTTTCTGTCAACATCTCAGGAAAGTTCTTTGGTTCTTCATCCTCGGTACACTCAGAGCATTCCTTTGCCTCCTTATTCACCTCCTCAATTCTGTCTTCCAACTCTGTGAGTAACTCTTCTCTCTTGAAAAAATGCACCTCATCTGACAACTGGAATCTTTTGCCATTTACTTCTGTCTCCTTTCTGCCCCCTGCATGTTTCCAACCTGCCAATTCATTCACCAAAGCAGCTCTCAGTTGCTTCATTGTGCTCCTAGTTTGTTCAAAGAAACTTTATTTTTTTTTTTTGTTACAACCTCTGATGTAAGCAGGAGTTACTGTCTTCTCTTGGTATAGATGCCTCCCCCTCCACACTTGCCTCATCTTCTTTCCTATCTATGACTTCCTCAGATTCCTTTTATGCTTCTAAGTTCACTGCACACTCTGGTAAAGCCCTCTAATCTAACCCCAAATTTGATGCTACTGGTTGCATTTCTGCTTGTAAGTGCACAAGATACACACTGCTGAACTTGTTATCAGGATGGTCCAGGAGTAACAGTTTTTGAGCTGGTGAAGTATTACCACTAATTTCTGACCGTGAGTCTGTTACACAATCTAGTTCCTGCTTTGCTGGCTCTGCAGATTGTGCAGCGCACCGGTTCGGTCTGTGCAGCCTCTGTGGTCTGGATACTCACCGTTGGCGTTGTCAATTTGGCTGATTCTGCTTCTGTTTCCAAGGCAACCACTTCCTTCTCCTGCTGATCAGCGGAGGCCTGTGAATGATGAATTACACAATTAGACAATGTTTTGCATCATTATTTAAAACTAAATCGAAACAGTACAGGGCAGTTTCACATCACACCTGATAGAGAAAAACAGATATGTTGGTTAAGTATTTTTTTAGATTTTTACTCCATACAACCTAACAGAATTGCAAAAAATAAGAAAAATATAAGATATAGACAATTTTTAAGGACCAGAGAGCAGTGGTCACCTTTTGAGATGAGGAAACCCATCCCAGCGTAGACTGATGAGACACAAGGATAAACAGACACAAGAACAGAGAGAAAGGTAAAGCGATAGTCAAAAGTCACAGTGAGCACTAAACAAGAGGGAGACAGTGCGGAAAATGAAAGGTATGAAACGTAAATAATGTATGCATTGTATGGAATACCATTCTGCAGCTTGTTAAATGTGTGAGCTTAAGTAAAAAGTTAAAGAAATCCTAAAAGCTCAAACTGATAATCCACTTTTAGAATTGCTGAACCCATCAGGAGCAAATTTTACTTTTAAAAACTGCCCCTTAAGAATGGTGAAATATCTCTTTAGGTAGATCCATACAATTTTTTTTCTGAACTTGTTTGTGAGACTGAGGGGGTTTTGGAGAATGAGGCGGGAAAAGCTGCAACGGTGGCACCGAGCCAGGGCTATGAAGTCACCGCTTTCAGGGAACTGATAACAGAGCTGAAAGAAAGGAATGGTGTAGCTGAGCAAAATGACAGAAACAAACCATAGCCAGCCACAGTCCCTGTTTCGTTCCTTATTAGCTGTGGAGGTCAGCTGCTAAGGTAAGGCAAGCTGTTTTAGTTGTCAATCAATTCAGACACAAACCCAAAACAGTTGTAGCAAAAAAACAAGCAGCAAGTTTGAATGCAACAGAAATTGCGGTTTGGCAAGTGTGAGCATAAACGCTGGGTGTTAGGGGACCATTAGCCATGCACAGGGCTTGATTACACTTGTTAGACTGGTTTGGCTGCTGCTGGAGGGAATGGGAGTAGGTGGCAGGTGGTGGAGGAGATATGAAGGAGGCAGCAATAACTGAATTGTTGCTTTTAGTTTTCATACAGTACCACAGCTAAAGATGTAGTTGAAGATTCTGAAACTGTAATCTGAGTCAGGTTGGACTTTGACTGCTCAGACTGGACTCCTTCAAAGGTGAAGATTTCTGCTTCCTGCTTCAGCCCATCAGATGTTTTCATCGCCTTTACGTCCTTTGCTGAGACACTGATGACCTCTGAGGCCTCTGTCTTCGCCTCCTCAGAAATCCATGATGCCATGGCCTTTTTTGGCGAATCAGTACCTTTAATCTGAATTATGTCATTAGTTTTTATCTCCACCTTTGGACTTGGCATCTTGACTTCTGTAGTCTGGGCTTCTGTAACAACAGAAGTCTCTGCTATTAACACTTCTTTCTCTTCAGATGCAGCAAGCAAGTCATTCTTGTCAGCTTCATACTCTCCAGGGACAACAGATTGCTCCTTCTCATCCAAAGTACTCGTCTCCTTGCCCTCAGCGTCCGCTTTGTCCTCCGCATCCTTCAAGATAATGAGCGTCCCTTTCTTATCACTGATGGCCTGGGACACTTCCTGTCTCACAGCTCCGGGGCTGATTTTTACTACTGACTTCTCTGACACCTCGTCCTGGGAGTCAGGTGTTTTCTCTTCCACCTCCCTCAGGGTCCCATCCATGAAGACGTCATCGTCCATAGTGGTTGACAAACTAATCCCATGAGGCCCAGAGGAGGTGGCCCCATCTGTTATGATACTATCCACCACGTATTTCACCAGATATCCTGCTGCCTGGGGAGACACTTTGCTTATTGAAGATGGATCGTTTAAGTTAATAGACAGAGGACATTGCACAGCCAATTAACAGCAGAATTAAGCTCAAGAGACTATTCAGGAAGAAATGACACGTACATAGGCTGAGCTCCACAAGTACCTGAATTGAGGCGCACTGTTTGGATGTAGCTTAGTCTGTTATTAGTTTCTCTGCATAAATATGTATTATCACTGACAAAACTATGAATTTAAAAAGTATGACACATAATTTTAGATCAGCACTTGATATCATAACGCTGATTCTGAAAATACTAGAATTATAATCAATTATAAATAAATAGAACAAAAAGATATTACAGTGGTAAGCAGTAAGAGCAAGACACTGCCCAAGTGTCCACAAACCTCTGGAGCCACAAAGATGTGAAAGGCAAAAAAAACACTTCTTCCTTTTTAAGTGTGACTAATTGGAAGCAGCTTACCTCAGTGACTTTAACATCCACTTCTTTTGCCTCATCTCCAGTTGGTTGCTCATCGTTAGTCTGCAGAGAAAAAAAAAAGGTCACATTCAGGTATCATCCAGATAGACAATAAATGACGTGTCCAGTGCAAATCACAACATTCAAACGTCATCAAGAGTTCTGAGTTCTGGATTCTAAAACTCTTGAGAGGCAGTTTCTTGTCATTTTAGTGAGACACATTTGATGTCAAGGATTTGCTTTCAGAAACTTTAATTAGTCCAGTGTAACTAAATCAGACTATGCTACACATGACAAGTTCACAGTGTGATCAAAAAGTTTCATGATTGTTCCTTTAAAAATCAAAAGTTGCTAATATTTGGACACTATTCTTGTCAAAGTTTGCAACGCTTGTAGCTCTTCCTGGAAGACCAGTTCAACATATCAAGCATCCTCTGTAATGGTCACGAATCTCCCTAACCGTGTCAAACAACCCTTAAAGTTGAATTTCATTTCAGGGAAAAGGATGAAGGTACAGCAGCCAAATCTTACAAGCAGGGTGGGTGGTGAGCCACGACTGTGTTGTTGTGGCCAAAACAAATCTGTGCATAATCACAACACTTTGTCCATGTCCACAGCACACTGGGGCACCCACAGTTCAAGCTGTTAGCGTCGGATGTTCTTCCTCAGATGCCTTAGGATGTTACAGTACACCTCTGCATTAACAGTCAGGCAGTCTCCTGCCTCGAGACAGTTATTGCTTGCACATGTGCTTTTTACACATGCACTACAAACAGTCTCACAAGTTTTAGAACACACCCCTTTCAATACAGAAACTCTGACAAAACTGCACGTTATGTCACAGAACAACAATCACATTAATGATCAATGACTTTACCATTCCTTACCAAAACAAATTCGCATAATAATCAGGTGATGATGAGATATAGTAAAGACAAAAAAAATCAAATGGCAAAGAGAAACACATTGGATAAAACATGCATTAAACTGTATTCACGCACTAACTCAGAATGGCTTTATACACCAGATTCCTCTATTAAGGGGCCCGTCTTTCTGACAGGCACTAAAGCCATTTGAAGTATAAAATGTCTTGCACCGTACTCATGTTGATGTAGAAAATATTGCTCTTGCCCCATTATGAATATTGAATTGGCTCCTTTATGACTTATTGTGCAATAAATCCTGCAACTGATGCCTTTGTTTATGTAAAAATGTCCTTGGTGATGTCATGCTTCACAAACACATGCCATCATTAAGTCTGCTGTGGACTGCAGCTTACATCCTGTGGTTCCAGTGGCTCTATCATTGGTGCTTCATGCGCTTTGGGTGAGCGAACAGGGGATGAGGAGAGTCTCTTCTCCCACTCGGTCAGACCTGACATGCTTCCGCCAGTCTCCAGGAAGGAGCGCTTCAGCTCGCTGATGTTGGTCTGGTGCTTGACAACCTCTGCTGGAGTATCGGTATCCTACAGTAGCCAATCAACGATGATACAGGGAGATGAACGCAGGAGCAGTGTGGAGGGAAGAACGGCCATGCTTCATGCAACGGTAGATGCATATCCAATGAATTACCAAGATACATGTTGGGCAGCATAAACAGCTCTGAAAAGGTCTGGAACCAAAACGTCCTAAATCAGATGCATTATGTGCGTCCTCAGTTTTCATGTTTACGGTTCACAGGCCTGTGTAGGAGTCTGTGTTATCTTGTGCAGTTATCTTGCAAAAACCGCAAAATAACTGCAAAATGTCCACCCAAACGGCAATTGTGAACGAAGACAGTAACAGCTTGTACTTAAATGCTAAAGAAGCATTTAAGACCAGCTTGAACCAATCAAAACAAATGGGTTCATGCATAGATTTATGTATTTAGTTTCATAGGTTTAGTTAAGCACAGCACTCCCAAATCCCATTAGAAGTCAACAGTAACTTCTACCAGTTTAATTTCAGTTATATTTGTCATAAATTAATTAAATTAATTAAGATGCTCACAGCAAGAACTTTTTCACACAGGAAATCTAGAAAACAGTATCTAATACTGGCAGTTACATGTGTAATCAATCCTATTCTAAGTTAAGTTTCATCATACCAAAAGCTGCATGCGTATTTCAGTAGTGCGTTGTTTTCTTACCAACCTCTAGCATCAGATTACTATGCCTGATAAAAACGTTTTCCCCTTTAACTCGTCTTATGAAACTATACTGTGAAGACAAAAAAGGGGAGAGGAATTGTAAATAACGAATTAGGCACTATGCCATGTTATGTTCCAACTGTTTGGAGAAAGTGGGAGCTTTGTCTTCGACAATAGGGCTGAAAAAGACAAATGGTGTGATGACAAAAACCACTTCACAAAAAAATCCCGGTAAAAGTCATGATATGTAAAAAAAAATAAAATAAAAGGTGAAAACTAAAATCTGACGGGTGCAGCAGCAGGAAATGAAATCCGAACATGACTGTATGATTTACAAACGCAAGCACCTGAGAAATTAGTTATAATGGAGAAGAAGCAGTGACTGCTTTGCAGCAGCAGTCTGTGGCGTGTATTCAGCAAAGAGTCTGGTGTGGGGCGTGAGAATGTCAACAGCGGCAGCAGAAGCAGGCAAGCCAAGGCTGGGGGACAGCACAAAGTGACTGATGGCTCATTTCTGAGTGGTTCAGTGCATCTGATGGTGGTGTGATGCACTGAGCAGGGCCATGAATCGAGCCCAGTGTACCTGAGTCTGCATTTCAGAGTCCTCATCGGCTTCCGACTGACGACAAGTAAGGAGAAGAGCAAGAGACAGTGAGACAAGGCAATAAAGAGGTATTAATCAGAAGAGATGCAGATGGAAAACCAGGTGAGGGGAAAGAGAAAGTGAGCCCCAGGGAGCAACAAGCAGAGAGATAAGAGAGGGAAAATAAGGTGGCTGACCAATAAAAATAACTGACCACTTCCTAATCCCCTCTCCTGAACAGCTTTGTCCAATCATAGCCTTAACAACTGAACTGCAGCTCTGTCCAGCTTTAAATTTGTCCTTGCTTTAGTAGCATGCATAAGGCTGGACTAAGAGTGACAACTGCACATCTAAGTGTTTATAGGCTGGCTGGTTTTTCTGTTCCTTTTCCAAAAGCAAAAGTGGAAGCAGGTTAAACATTGTGATTGTCTGCTCAGGATACACTGCAACAGTTAATGTGTTGAGTTATTTAGCTTATGACCTACAGTAGTAAACAAGAAATTTCTAATCTGAGAGCATACCAATAACTAATTACATGGCGGTAATGTACCAATTGGCAAATTGAACGACATTAGTTTGTAGGTTTATGAGTTACTTTAAAAAGCCCTGTTCATGAATGTTGCATTTTTTCATTTTAATTGTATTTATTTTATTGTCTTTTATTTATACCTCTATTGCTTGATTCCATGTGTATTTTTGTTTTTATGTTTGTGAAATCAACTGTAGTCTTTGTAAGTGCTTTAGTAGAAGACAACTGGACTTCTCTTTTGGGTTCTCAAAGACATTTCACCTCTCACAGAGAGCTCCTCAGTGACTTTGGAGAGTTCCTCATATGATCCCAAAATGTCTAAAGGCCTGTTAACAACCCGAGACTCACACGACTCAAGGTGTTAATGGTGGTAAAACTGTCTCAGGAGGGCTCTCAGGACTGTGGATGGTGTTACATACCCCCTCCTCTGTTAAGAGATGGCTGTTCCAGTTTAACATAAATGGCTTCCTTCACTTCTCTCTTAATCAATCTATAGTCTCTGTCCAGAATGCAAACATTGCTCCCCTCAAAGAAGTGTCTTCTTTTGCTTTGGATGCAGGTTAAGGAAGCAAACTTATTACACAGGCTCAACATACCTCCTTAGAGAGTGTTGCCACTATTAACACTTCAAGTTATGTGAGTCTTGAATGTTTAACAAGCCATAGGCCATGTGAGTTGGGGTAAGCCGCCACATTAGCTAGATACACACAAGCAGTGGTACTATGAGTTGTGTGATGTGATTTAGGGAAGGAGTTTCCACATTTCAGCACCAATATTCATCTGAAAACACCACAGAGATGCTTAACACACAGTTTATGTACCAAAATCATAACACCTTTTTCATGCACTTTGCTCTACGATTTCAAATCTATGAGGCAACAAAATGAAATGTCAATTAGAAAACTGCACTGTTATGAAAACAGACAGTAAAAGCTTAAAGAATACTGATACTCAACAGTAATGAAGGTAATTACCCCCCCAACTATTGGGTCTGAGTAAGTTTACTACCTGCAGCATCAGACAGCAGCAGGATCCATATGTGTGTCTCCACACAGAGAGAGAGACGTGCACATTTGCACACTGAACAATGGCACCGGTAAATAATTAAATTGTTCTAATTACAAATTATCTCCAAGAGAGCATGGAGAGCAGATAAATCTGAATCCAATGGCAGATCACAAGATTACCCTGTGTTCGTCTACATCGCTTCACATCGTACAGATGGCTGTCACACACACACAGGGGTAGTTTAGTTTCCAGCTGTTTAGGACAATTTCTTGGTACTTTATTACAAACCTGCAGCATCAGACAAAGGTCGGATCAACTCCAGTCTCCAAGTGTCTCCAAAGTAAAAGCTGCGCGTATTTACGCATGGAGCAACAGTAACAACTTCATTAAATAAGTTGAACTGTATATTATCCAAACATCAAAAAATGGCAGATCAGAATCTAACAGCAGGTCACACTGTCAACTTTTGTTCACCTCAGACTGATAAACTGTCACACTTTATTAGCTGCTGTGTAATATTTTGTCACATCGCTGCTGTCGTCAGGTTGAGTCCTAATCTTTAAGTTTCACTGTTTAACAATCAAAGATAAACTGGGCTGTCAGTTATTTGAACACTTTGATCAGTTGCTAATAATCTAGTTTTAGTCCATTGTTCGATTATTATGTTTTATACAACACTTGGTGTATTGACTAGTCTCAGGTGAATGCCAGATATTTTGTGCATACCGCGGCGCTATCCGGCACTATGAGTGCAATCTCTGCATAAGGCTGTGAGGAACATAAACAGATAGATGACCTTTGTCTGAAGGGGGCTGAATGACAGAATGCCGTCGCTTTAACAGATTGATAAACCTAGCAATGTTCCTTGTCGCATGTTTGAAAGAGGCTATAGTTATTTGCCACTGTGGGACAGTTTTGCAGCACTGTCCATGCCTTTACTGTCTTAATCTGGACAAGCCTCCAAACAGCCACCTGTAGCCAAGACTCCTAAAACCGTTTACCCAAACCTTTTAAAGTAAAAACAAACACTGAAATTACCCCTAAGCGGCTCGACAGTTTCATGGTTAATACATAGGACTTGTAATACAGTTTGACTGTCCATGCAGCTTTAGCTTTTAGTACATTGTCATGCATGTAGCCATAGAGTGCCTGTTAAACAAACAACAAAACAGTAATCTACAGATATCATCTTAGACCAGCACATGAAGCCAGTATTAAGGTACTTATAACTGCCAGAATCTGCTGGTGCCGTTTGTATTTTAAGATGGTAAAATCAAGGGTTTGTTAGAATGCTTTAATGTTAGAGGCTAGAAATGAGATATCTGATTTTGTTGATCCCAGTTTGAAAACAAGCACTGATTGGTCGAAAAATGACTAAAATATCTGACAGATGTACTGCCATTGTGTAAGAAACGTGTACATTTAAACTGTGTTTATATTACATTAAAAAAATAAAAATAAAATCCAGTGCATGCACAACATGCATACATCTATGATTCAGCATAATTTCCCTTTTCCTTCTGTGCTTTTTTATGCCCTAAATATGATTTCTTTTCACAATATACAAACCTCTGTGGCTGTCATCTCTCCATCAAAGGCAAAGTCAGTTTGTTCGCTGTCAGTCTGTATTCACACATCACATATCCAAAGTGTTCCAAATGGAAAGCAAGAAAAACGAGAAGAACCCATTTTGTAAATCTTAGAAAATGCATCAGTCATCTACAGACATTCTTCATAGCAACAAATGGAACAAATGGAAATGCACTGGTTGTTGGTTCTTTACGCTGCACAATATCAGGCAACACTACATATAAGATTTGCAAGAGAAAAACAAAAAGATAAAAAGCAAATGAAAAAAACAAGCAAAACAGACTCAGAGGAAGTTGAAACCTTTGGTCGGTCACTTTGATATTTAAGGGTACTATGATGAAATTTGGGTTGGATTTGGAAAGGCTACTTTGTGGTATATTATTGTAAATGAATTCCAGATAGATATGATATTTGCTGTGTTGTCACTACGAACAAACAGCACTTGACGATAAAAACTGATCTTTTGTTGCTGAGCAGTAACCTGACTTTCAGGCCCTCCCCCTCCTCTCCATGCATGTTCACACCAGGGATGATCTGGATGCATTTAGCTGTCAAAGTCTCTCTGCATCATAGCATGTATTACACTACATTGATCATTTGTGACTCCAAAAGGCTGTTGCTTGAGGGAAAAACATTGCATCTTGGCGTTCCACACACTGAGTCTCTTCACTGAAGCACTAAGAGCCCTTTTCAGCAGAAGTTCAATTTAAATGATTCATTTTAATTTGTGCCGCTTTGCTTGATTCAGAACATAATGCAGAGAGACTTGGTGCATAGATAAAAATGGATGTGTTCCCATGCAGCTGATGTTGATGACTTTTTACACTGTAAAGCCCTGAATATAGATGGTAATACTGAGATGGGTTAGGCACAAAGCTGTGTTTTTAATATGGTACTTAGTGAAGGATTAGTGACTAAATGAAGATAGGTGACATCTTTATATACTCACAATTTCTAAAAAAAACACGGTGACATAATAATATATTTGCATGAATTGTTTTACGCTTCAGTAACATTTCATGGTAATTTGTCACTGATGTGGTTAAGAAATATAATTCCTTAAGAAGTTTTCTATTTTGTGTCTAACCCTCTCGTTGAGGTAGAGTGAAAACATGCCAATCAAATATGAAATGGTGAGACTTGCAGGTTCATCTCTGTGTACTTGTGATGCTGATGAGGATGTAGTCTACAGGATGAGAGAGTGACTGGGCAGAGATGAGGTTCTGAAAGTAGGAGACTGACAGACACTGGGACACACACAGTCTCCAGGTCAGCTCTGAACTGGTAAAACAGTAGAGCGAGATACAGAACAGGATAACGGGTTAACCGATAATGGACTGTCATTCTAAGCCAGAGGTGGGTACTGGAACATACAGACATATGCACACACACCTCTTCTTCCTCTGAACTGTCATGGTCATGGTAGCCCTGGGCTATGGAAGCGGTCAGGGAGGCTGCCTTGGGCTCCAGGTAGCAGAGGCACAGCGCCAGTGGGAAGGAGAGGGTGAGGGCATAGGGGACAGAAAAGGAGGTGGAGAGCAGAAAGAAGAAGATGAAGAGGAAGCAGGGGATGAGTGAAGGCGACTTAATTGGAAGGAAGTTCTGTGCGCACTCAGGAAGGAAACGCATCTCTGACAGATCGGGAAATGTGATGTAGCCATCCTCATCCAGGATGGAGGTCAGGTCTGGCAGGTGCAAGGAGAAGGAGAAGAGCGTGCCACCACGGCTCTTGCCCTGCTCCAGTCTCTGCTTGCGGGCTGAGAGAAGCAGCGCCTGCTCCTCCAGCAGGGCGGCTTTACGGTCAGCATGGGCTTGCCGGCGGCGGCACCCAGTGAGGCTCTTGGCTGGACTGACTGATGAGGCTCGCTTACGAGCATTCTCCCTGCGCCGCCGTCGTACTTTAGTTGATGAAACAGGGGATGAGGGGAGTGAGAGCTCAGAAGGGAGGGGGTCAGCTGTGTATACATGAGGGGAGCACTGATGGTGGGAAATTTCAACGGAAAAATGACGTGTGTAAATGGAGAGAAGCGTAGGGGAGGGGAGCGAATACGCATGAACACACACGAGTATAGTGTGGGGTCAAAGGAAGGACAAGAAAAGAACAGCTAATTAGTAAAGCGCACACAAAATGAAAAGCATTTAGGCCTAGTCTAATGCAGTGGGTTAAGCTCAAAGCAACTAGGAAATTGTCATCAGCCATTAAGAACGCTATTAAGAAAGAAAACCAAATAAAGATCTCAAAAAGTGCTTGAAAAGAAAGTCACGGCAGCTTCTGAGAAATATCAGATTCTTTAAGTTGGTACGTCTCTCTGAACCAAAAATAAATAAACAAATAAAAACAAACAAACCATCAAAGCCTCTGAAAGGTAATGTAATTCAGTTAATGCAGCTCTGGCTGCACTGAGCCGGTCAGACAGCGGTTTACCTTTGTGTCTTGTCGGAGCGGTGTTGTGTCAGCGGCTTCTGGTGTCTCTGCTCCATCTTTGTGAGTGTCCTCCTGCTCTGACTGGTCTTCCTCGACCTTCTTCTCTGTTGTTACCGTGGTAATAATGTCGCCCTTAGCGATTACTTTGGCAGCAGCATTGTCCTTCATCAGAGTCTCATGGTTTTCCATAATGGGAGCTGAAATTCCAGAGGACAAAGGTGGATGAGACGGTGACATGTTATGGACACCACTGGCTTGTTCTGTAACCCCAGGAAAAGCGTTACAAGTAGCATTAAGGATTTGATTTGTTCCTACACTGTTCTGCATTGTTGTGATACCCATTATGGTTTTGTCTTGCCACTGCTAAAATATGCCAACAAATTTAGCTTTGCCAGCTTTCATTTGGAAACACCTTTCTCTTTCTTTTATAAGATATAAAAATAGAAAATAGATATAAAATGGTTTGCACTTTCAGCAAAGGATTTTGTCATAAATAGTCCATCATGAGGTGCGTTTCAATTTGAATGGCATTTAACCAGCAAAAACGGTTCCTTACCTCCATCTAGACTGCGGGACATGTTGTAGCGTTTGCTGGAGGAGCGTTCGAATAACGGAGCAGGTCTGATGATCTGAGAGCTGGCCCTACGGGTCTGAGCCTGTGTTCTGCCACTGTAGCGAAACTTGGAGCCGAGGCTCAGGAACTTCTTCGGGGGCACCTCAGGGGATACAAGCCTGACACAAATTACAAACACTCCCATTAATCAAACCAGAAATAAAACAGGTTTTTTTCAAGCACTGTAAAACATTACAACTCCGACTCATTTGAATACTCCCTGGAGGGCCCAGTGACTGGGCTTGTTACTCCAAACAACCCAGAAGAAACATTTTTTTTTGCTGAAAGCAGCACTAACAAACTTTGCAGGTTGTTCTAAAAATTTGAACACTGCTTCTGTTTTACCACAAAGACATCATGTTTGGTCATTACCTCAAGGCTGGCATAACTGTGATCACTCAATACCAGAAGAAGTATTTTTTTTTTAAACTGAAGCCTACCTAGTGCTGGATTAGAAGCTGTTTCCTGTCAAAAGTCCCCTATTACCCCTTTTCCATCGCCATGAACCGACTACTAATTCAGAGTCGCTTCTATTTGCAAGAAAGACCTGCTTAATTTTTACATGGAGCCACATCACTAAGTCACTGCATACATCTATATGAACACTGGTATCAATATTAAAGTTCCCTCTAGTTTATTCTGAACTTCTGTTGAGGACCACAGCGCAAGAAAACAGTTTGTCTCTCTGGCAGACCACTGCTGGAAAGCTGAGATCTTTATTCATCGTATTCTTCCTGCAGGTTGAAGTTTTAATATCAGCAGTTAGGGGTGTAACACTATACCTGTTGGTATCAAAAATCGTTGGTGCAGGCTTTCGGTTTAGCAAACGTGTACTAAGTAAATGCAGCCCCTGCACTTGCAAAACATTTTTCTGTGTGCAGGAATTAATTTTGTACCCCATGTTTCCCCCCAAGAAACCTCAAAACCACTGTACATACCCAACCATAATTTGTGTGTGCTGTTACATCATCATCATCAGTTGTTAATGTCGCTCTATTCACAGGTTACAATGACAGTTGTTAATGCGAGCCGTTTATACTGAGGTCACTGAGAGGATAATCCTGTCCCCAGGCCATTGGTTGGTGATGCTCTTGAAACAACTTTCCAGCCTGAGACCCAGTTCTTTAGTTGTCAAACCGTGAAGAACTGGTTCAAGGTTAGGCATGAGCTCTAAAGCATGCTCTGGACTGGATTTGGGGAAAATTATTTCATAGATTATTTCTTACCTGAAGAAGGTATGATGTTCCACGCAGACCTTCCAAAGCCTTTTGGCAGCACGATGATTGGGAAGTTTGAAACCAATTGTGCTTTCAAACTGCTCAAACTGCAAGGGAGAAAAAGATTTACGATACAATTAACTTTGACCTTGAATTCATTTTTTTCCCCCAATCTCTTTCCATAATGTGTGTTTTATTATGAATTGCTTAATATTACTATTTGTTGTTTACATAATTTTCTTAAAGTGCTTTACTTTAAGCATTGATACAAAAACAGTGAAATCCCAGAGCCTAATATTTTCAATCTAAATACAAGTAATTCAGCTGATGCAGGTCAGCTGAAACCTCTGAAACAGTCTTTACCTCGCCGGGGCGGATTTTGATGTAAAAGTTGTTTCTCTTGTAGGAGATCTTGAGGATTTTGGGCCAGGCAAATCTGTTGATCCGCAATCTGTCTCTGTAGATGAGGAGGCCACTTGCACAAACTCCCAGCATGATCTCCACACCCTCAGAGTCCTGGGAACAGCACAAATAAAAAAAAGTGAAAGTTACTTTAAAGAAACTCCTTTAAAAATGTGTCACTTTTGTAGAGCAACATAGTTTAAACACAGAAGTCACTGACCACAACATTGTTCTTATTTTCTATGATCTTCAAAATAAAAACTTCCATAAACTCTACAGGATATCAAGGAGGTGCTCAGGCGTAGGTGCACAGCGGGACAAAGAAGAACCAAGTTTATGATAATAATAGGGTTAAGCAGGCAGGTGGACAGTGGAATCAGGCATATGGCACGCTGCTCTCACCTATACAGTCAGTGGTGACGTTGAATAAAGACTGAAAGGGCACTGACTGGCAAAAGCAATGATGAGGTTCTGGGAAATAGTGGTGGATGAAGCACAAAATAAGCACAAAATAATGCTCTTCACTGCACAAAGCATTAGATGAGTGGGTAAAACCAGTGACAATGTTTTAAGAGGAAAGCGCTTATCCAAAGCAGGAACAACCAGTCTTAAGTAATTAGTGGGATGATGAAAATGACGACTTTGAATGTAACCATGCACAAGTAGAAACCTCACTTACACACTCACAAACTCACACACACACACACACACACTCACACACACAGGTAAGCACATGAAAGCAGCCTCTTACCTCTCCCTCAGCTGGAGCCAAGCATTCATAAAGACTGCCTACCAACTTTGCATTTAATGAGAGAGGAGAGAAGACAAAAGAGGAATGCTGGTCTAATATGTACACATTTTTCTTGTGTATCAAAACTCTGACACACAAAGGCAACACTGAGCATTGATGTCTAATCAGTTTGATCATGGCCACTTTCTCCTCTCTGTCATCGCCTCCATTCTGATTTAAATCTGTGAAGGCAATATCCTCCCCATTGCTCATATCTAGACCCATTCTAACTTTCAAAGCACTGTTGATTCATATCAAGAAGACTGATGAGTGTAATTTTCTTTGATGGCAGCGCTTCTGCTGTCGTACTCGAGCTCTTTCTTTCTTTCTGCATTCTAAAAGACGTATTTGATCCCATCTGGCTAGCAGGACAGAAACAGCAAGAAAGCCATGTAAGTTAAACTGGGCTTCAGACTCCTCAATCTACTACCACCTTAATTCCCACAATCCTAGAGAGGCAGCAGTGATATGTCAGTCAATCAGCAGAGCAGCAATGGCATGTTAAATCAAAGCGTTACTGTGGCAGCCATGATGTTTCTGAAGCAGCGATGTTGTAGTAGCAAGTGTTACTATTGACTGCATGAGTGAAATATGTTAGTTTTAGATCTTATATAGAGAATAAGAGAACTCTCACAGTCTAACTTGTATAATGCTTAATGAATCTTAGAAACATCTACCATTACTACAGATGCGAAGGACATTCTAGTACAGTGATTTATTTAAAGATGAGAAGAAAAATACTGCTATCATTAGTGCATTGCAAATGTAAAGCTGCAGCCAGTACCTGGTTAGATTGGTACAAAGACTGGACACAGAGCTGAAACAGTGACTAAGGCTCTGTCCAACAATAACAAAACCACCATACATTCACCACTGAAGATGTAACATTTTAACAAGGTCATTATGTTGTGTTTCTTCACCTGCTGTGTCCCTTACTGGCAGACAGAGCTTCAATTAGTTGTACTTTGTAGCTGTATTTTGGTCAATAATTACCTGATTTGAGTGGGTTTTTTTGTTTTGTTTTGTTTTTTTAAAGTAAAAGATCACTGATTCCAGCTCCTTAAATTTAAATATTTACTTTTTTGACACTATTCCATCACAGTAATTTAGATGTCTTTGGTTTGCGGTTAAAACAAGATATTTGAGGAAGTAATTTTGGACCAAATGGCCCAAACAACTAATACATCAACAGAGAAAATAATGAACAGAATAATCGACAATGAAAATATTTGTTAGTTACAGCACTGTAGCCTGTTCCTGGCTGAGAAATAATTCCAACACAATGTCTAGCAAAATCACAATTTCTCACAAATTTGGTGTTATAAATTAATTAGACGATGTGCTGATAGGGGAATTTTTTGAAAAGGGCCACCTGTTTTCAGTCTTAGTGCTAAGCTTAGTTAACTGATTTCTGGCTGTACCTTTATATTTATTGTACTGATATGAGGATGGTAACAATTTTCTCATCTAACTATCTGCAAGAAATAAAATAACAGATTACCAGTTACCATTTTAAAACAAACAAAAAAAAAAACATTAGATATTATGTTTGACTTGTAAGAGACAAATATTGTAAAAATTGTATATGGGATTAAAATTTTGTCATGACGTGTTACCTTAGCGTGGTGGAGGTCCACACCATACATAGACAGCTTCTTGGCATTTTCCAGGAAGTGCATCTCTGCTTCAGCTGGTGTCATCCCCCTGACAAGACAGGACCCAACAAACAATTAACAAAAGATTTCTGACCAATGCAACACTTGAGAAGAAGAACCGTTTCCAATAATGTTGTAACAATAGTAATTCACAGTACTGCAGAAAATATATTGAAAAATGGTTGGCTTTATGGATGCTCGTAGCTGAAGCTCCACAGAGGAACATAAGAGAATACTTTCTTAGCACAGATGATCATTAGATAGACCCTAATCCTGGCACTGTCATTGTATTGCTGCACTCACTGGACTAGACAGGACTGCATCAAATTACACACAGATGATTGTAATACACAGAGAATGGGGGCTCAGACAAAGGACAGCCAGCTAGATCCATTTATAATCGAGCACAAATCCAATATCTGCAGACTTGCAGCCTTTCACAACATGTAATTATTGCAGATTGTAAACATTTATTCGGGTGAACTTACTGACTTAAAGCTGTTAGATGTATTCATTACAAACTAATTTTATCCAAAACGACTGTAGAAGAGCCATATGTTTTGTAACTGACGTAAAAAAAAAATGTTGCAAAAACAATCTGTCAGCATATGACTATTGTTTAAGGATCATGTTTGTCAAAATCCTTGTATGCACAGGTACATCATTTCCACTGAGGAAATACAAAAGTGCACTTTCATACTTACAGCTGCATATTTTTTCTTACTGAGACATCTAAGTCCTTTTATTGTCAGCCACCAAAATCCAAATAACAAAAGCACTGAGTAGATAACCACAGTAAATGAATCATTTCTAACATCAGTAACCTCACAGATTTTTAATTCTCTGTAATATTATTCTCTTCTTTAAGGCACCTGTATGTGTAGCTGGACTAGGACTGTATTAAAAGCTATGCAGACGGTTCAAGCTCAGAGTTTCGGGAATGATGCAGAGACTAACTTGTAGGTCTTGTGAAGTTCCATGACCTTCTCCTCTAGCTCTTTGGTTTGGTTGGGTGCAAATCGCAGCTCGCTGATGTAGTCGCTGCCCAGTTCTTCAGGGTCATAGTCTCCAAGTTCGGACTGCACTGTGTACGAGCCCAGCACCGTGTGGGTGGCAAAGGAACAGGGGAGGCGACCTGAAACTACATCATCCCTTAGCTGCAAGCACAGGTAGTACCTGTGAGAGGGAAAAGAGAAGAGGGCAAAACAGGTGTGTGAGAGGGAAAAGAGAGAGGGCAAAACAGGTGGGTCATTTTGTTTTTGTTATTTATTTCCAATGTGTGGATTTTCTTACATGTTTCTGTTGTAAGTCTTCTCAGATTTATAAATGCATTGGATATCCAAGTCTACAAAAATGAAACTTAAAAACCACTTACAAAAGAAGACAATAAAAATGCTAACTGACCTTGTGATGTCCTCGGTCAGCTGGGAGGGGTCTGGAGGGTAAAACTTCACGTTGAAAGCAAAGTTCCAGGGACCAGCTGAGATGCAGACAGAACATCAAAATATTAAAATCAGAATTTTTTTAAACTGCACACACCTCAGTTGAATATAAAGAACAAAACAGTTGACAATGGATTTTGTAGGATTCCCACACTTACTCCTGATCTGCTTCTTTAGCTCTTTGGAAGGATCCAGCCAATTCTGCAACAGACAACCACAGATGCAAAGCATTTATCATGACCAGTTTGTGAGTAAAATAATCAAGAACCACAGTTTGTAAAGTGGACTTCATTGTCCAAGGACATAAATGCCAGGAAATTACGTAAACACTGTCTTTGAAGAACGCTCAGCATGTCAACAGTAGAAGACACAATTGTATTATGCTTCTACTGCCAATATCAAAAATCAAATCAAATCAAAGTTATTGTCATTTTGCTGTACATGCACAGTAGTACAGGCAAGACGAGAGAGCATTTCTTCAGGATCATTTAATAAGTAAGTTTTGCAGACAGCACGTCTGGGATAGGCAAGACACTAAACGTTCACTCTCGCTGTCTCCTGAAAGGGCCGCTGTGTCCATGTGCGCCGCCATCACGTTGAACATGGTGAACCTCTTCAGGTCCTGGTAGGTCTTCAGGAACACAAAGACACACACGATGGTGTGACGATGGTGAAGTCGGCATAATGTCATCCCCTCCAGCTGTATGTCCCTCTCGTGGATGTCATGGAGCCATGTTTTTGTAAAAGCAAACACACAGCAGTCTTTCCACTCTCTGCGGGTTTCTCTCAGCAAACGCAGCTCGTTGTGGAGGGAGCGGACATTGCAGAGTAGGAGCGACGGTCCTGCTGATCTGGAGTGGTTAGCCTTTAGCCTAGCATGGATCCTGGCTCTCTTCCCCCTCTTTTGTTTACGTTTGTACTGCTTGTGCTTCCTTCTCTCTCGGGTAACTGCCAGCGTAGTCTCCGACAGGACTCGTGTTGGTGTAGTTTGTCCAAATCACAACCGATCGCTGCAATTCCAGTGCCGTTCACTGTCCTGACACCCAGCAAAGTCTCCCAGCCACACTTTTTGCGGAATGAACAATAAACCACTTTGCAACTTTATAAAAAAAATAATATGCTAGCCAATATGAGTACTAATACATTTTACTGAAAACTTTCTTTTAGATTACCTTCTGATTCTCCACATCTCTATATGTGATGCCAAAGTAGTCTTTCTCCAGTAGGTTGAGGTGATCACACACTTTGTCAAAGAGCACGTTGCCCCTGGCTCGTTTCTGTGAGAAGAAAGAACAAATCACACTGAATGCAGAGTCATTAATGGGTTCAATGATGTGCATATTTTTCAGATCTATGCACAATTTTTTACGTTAGGATGAATGAACAGCTGCCTCAGTGACCATCATTTATTTAACTGCTTTAGCTAGTTCTCTAATGTCTCAGCCACAAGCAAAGCACATGAAATGATTTCTTTTGGCTGCAAGAGCAAACCCCATGCTCTTCACACACTCCCACCTCATGCACAACGCTTCTGTCTGTTTCTCTCTTGCTCTCTGTGCTCACACATACTGTATTTCAATGCAGACAACTTCCCAATAAAGCTGTTCTTATTTACATATTTGTCTGTCTCTGTTTTCAGATTATAGAACAGGTATAAAATAGTCAGCATCAACACTACATGTCAACACAACATTGTCTGACAAACTTTTATGCAAAGGGTAAAGACGAGGGCTGTGCTGTGACTTCAGCTACATCAGTGACAGAATGTCTCGACTGTGATACACTCATTCACGTCTGTGTCAACTGCTGAGCTGCCAACTGTTTTGCTCTGTGCTGTCAGTCACAGACACAGAGAGGCTTTTACCTGAAGGGGGTGTGGACAGCAGCAGCTCAGCTGGACTGAAAGCCACAGACACTGAAGCGGCTTACGTAGAACAGGGCTAAAACGAAGAGTTACCCAGGCTTGCTAAAACAAACCATGTTTGAACTAAAAATTAGAAAGACAGATTCTGGGGACATGTCAGACTTTCACTAGTTTGCTGAAAAGGGATATAATATAGGATATTTAAATGAAATTTAAAGATGAAATGAGTTTAATAAAACTAACATGATGATGTAGCACACTATGCTGCTGCATGACAGGGCCTTTTCGGCATGGGCTAACCCTAAAGGTATCGGAGCCAAAATTGACCAACTGGGCCACTCGAAATTGATTTCTTCTTCTGTAAAGCATTATGGTATAAACACACTGCTAAAGGTGAACATTAGCTATGTGAGTGCTTTACACCAATCGATTATACATCTCTGACTGATGAGATGCCATTGGCTAGGGCTTTGTCGTCTCCCCCACTTAACAAGGCTGGACTTGACAGACTCATTTAGTCGGCTCACATGGGATATTTTAAGGACTGAGTTGCCACGACACAGAGTCAGAGCATGTTCCTGCAGGGGGATAGGCTGGAAACCACTGCTTTGGCTTATTCTAGCAGCAGGAGTCACAGCGTGTCTGTGTATCTGTCATAGTCAGTGCAAGCAGAGAAGCACACGAATGCTGTCAAATAAAGGCCTCAAAGAATGTAAACATATACATTTCTAAGTCTGAGACACATGCAACACAACCTTTTAAACAAGAAAACTCCTAACTGTCTGAATGTGATTTTAAGAAAGCTGCCAGTGGCAGAGAGTTAATGCTACCAGAACATCAGTCACGTCAGACTACTGGTGCCTGGCTGACAGACTACTGACAGACATATACAAAGGGCTGTGATGTACAAAACTCTGTTTAGGATCAAATAGCTGTTGCACAGATATAGCTAAGGCATCCAAAGAAAATAAGTGAAGAGGGTAACAGATGCAGCTGACTGATCTGGTAGGCACTCAGCCTTCCTCTGGGTTGTTCCAGAAAAAGAAAATGGCAGGAAACTGGAGGGTAAATTGATCTCAAATTAGAGAAGGACCCATCAATCTTGATCAATTTCAGGATGCTCTTTTCTAAATTTAGAGAGCAAACAACAGCAGTAGCATGCCAACTTTATAGATTTGCAATGATTATATGAAGAAAGAGGAGCTTGTATAGACAAACCATGTGTCTTCATCTAAAGACTGTTTTCTTAATGAATCACTTGACCTACAAAATACTAGAAAATATATTGTTCTTGCTGTGTTGTTGTAGTTAACTTCATTAAATATCTTATTTTCTTCAAACAGAGCTCCAAAACCCAACAATATACAGCTTCCAATTAAAACAGAGAAAAACACCAATTATTTATCTCATAAAACTACAATAAACTATTTATCTCATAAAATTAAAATAAACTGACTTAAAAGACAACATTTAGCATGCACTGTCATGGACTTTAGAGTTAGGATATAGTTGTAAATCTACAGTTCAAGGGCTTTAAAAAAATAAAAAATAAAATTTAAAAAAAGCCATGAACTCAAAACAATAAGACAGTAAGATGAAGGATTTTCTTCTTCCTCCACTGAGATTTAACAACCTTTGAAATGAAGAGGAGGAGGTTCAGCAGTTCTGTGTCACAGAAAATGATAGGAAACGATTAGGACAGACATTTTTCCCCAAAGGGGAAAATGGCATTGAGCTGGAAAACTACAAGGTCAGGGGGGATAAAAATGTCAAATCTTGACACTCTCGACCGCTTTCAAATAGGATTGGAAGGAGGGAGGAGGACTCCCTGGCAATTATCCGAGGGTTGTCTGACTTCAATTGTATTATGGTGTCAAACATATAAGCTAACCGAACATATGTCTTCTGTGTGTCACCTACAGCAGCTGGATGTTCTCATACAACAGAATTTTATTTCAGTTTTAAGTAAAATGGTCCAACTGATTGTGATTGTGCCTTATTGGTTGCTATGACAACTCCTTTGGAAGGTGGCCAAGCAGCCAACTAGCTCTTTTTTGTTGCCTCTTGCATTTTACTGTAGTGATTGTAATGTTTATTAACGAAAGCTTTTCAGTCAAGGAGTGACCTGTAAAAAACATATCTAAGGACACAGTGCTACCTTGATTATGGGTATTTTTTGGCTGCAAGCAGCACCGGTGAGACTTGTGCATACTGCATCACCATTGTATCAGTGAGCACAGCTTGATTTTGCAGCAAGAAGGGGCCTAATTCAGCCACAACCATGTAGAGAAGCAGACAAAACTGCTATTCAGACATAATTGTGTAGCTCAAATGGTCTGAGTAAATTTAAAGTTTCTTACTTATTTGTTTGCACTGACTTGTTATTTTATTGCTTAAATGGCAAATTAAAAAATAGTATACTTGCATACACATCCACAAAAGCTCAGAGGAACAGCTGTTGGATGTGAAGAAAAAAAAGAAAAATAAAAAGAATAAAGTGACAGAAAGGGGGACACTCCAAAGAATTCTCAAAACTTAATCATAGCCAACTTCAGGCTAATACACCTAGAAAAGAAATGTGCAGTTTATACAGTAAATAGTCACGTACAATATTATAATTACTTGTTATTATTATTACCAGCATTAATTTATCAAAAAATAAATGACAAAAAAAGTGAAATTATCATATAGAAAACATTTTGTCAGTTTTGTTTGATAATTGCTTTGAACTATTATTTTGATCTATTAATTTTCTGTGGATTGACTTGCTCTTTTAGCACCCAAAAGATAAACTCTATACAAAATCCTGATAGGCGAATTGTAGAATGTGTAGTAAATGGATGATTTATGAAGAGATAAAAAGCTTCATGTGCACGTCAGCGTTGCTAGGTCTGCAGGTCAGGGTTGCAAGGCTACTTTTGACGCATCGTGCAAGCTCAATTTTTAGCTTTTTGTTTGGGCAGACATGCAGCGTGGGTTCTCTGGCTTCCTCCCACAAGGTCCAAAAACATGTTGAGGTTAACTGGTGATTCTAAATTGTCTGTAGGTGTGAGTGTGAGTGTGCTTGGTTGTCTGTCTGTCTCTAAGTGTAGCCCTGTGATAGACTGGTGACCTGTCCAGGGTGTCCCCTGCCTTCACCCTAAATCAGTTGGGACAGGTTCCAGTCGTCCACGACCCTAGCGAGGATGAAGCGGTGTATAGATAATGGATGGATGTTTAGATAGACCTATTGTGCGTGCAACTTACATTAATACCATCAATAGTGAAAAATTGCTTCAAATGCAATCTTTTTTTTTTTTTTTTTTAACACTCAAATCCTATTATACTCAGTCCAGACCAGAGCATACAACACGTAACACACAGACGACATGCTGTATTGCTGATTGTATTGGACTGCTTTTGCTTAGCCACTGTGCTGTTTTTGTCACATAGACCTGGCAATGCTTCTGAGCATTTCAGGTTTTCTGAACAGAATAGACAAGCATTCCAGTGTCGTGCATTTTCTTTCTTTCTGACTCTGCCAGTCCCTTCTTTTCACATCCCCTCCAATGCAGTCTAATCTCAAGTCAGTTCTAAGTATTCCTCATTTAATCGGTGTCAGGGTTGGGACACAGTGAAGAGGGTTTAGACTTGTGCCAAGAAAAGTCTTGGCTCTGGCCATCCTAGCAGGAGGGCAGGACTGGGGGATTACAGGACAGTAAGCAGAGGGGACATGGTGGCTCAATACTACACTTGCTATTCAGACAAATACACAAAAAATTGACATTTAGTGTTTTAAGAGATCAGTCAAATTCATTCTGGAATAAAACACTTAGGATACATCATCCTATTTTTGAGGTGGACCCAACGGATTAATTAATAATTAGGAAGGCTGTTGTGAATACAGTAAAAGCTCAAGTGTAGTGTGTATAATGCAGTGCAAAGTCATCTTATTTATATTACACACTGCAAGATAATTCATTCACTTATTTTCTGTTCCATGAAACTAGCACTCAAAAGGCCAATTAGTGATTTTTAACTATATTCACTGCGATAATTAGGAAATATAACTTGATGATGAATAAGACTCTTTGTGTTCTTAAGTTGAGCAAATTTCACTTTTAGGTCAGATTTAGCTTTTGTCTGGTGAAACTCCATCTATTAAAAGGGGCAAACCTCAAATTGTACACATCAAGATCAGTGTATTTGTCTTTAGGGGTATTACCTCAGCTCTTAAAACATCAATATTGTCCTGTGTGGATCTGGATTAACTTAGTAGAGTTGAAAGAAAAAAATATGCTTTTATAAGAGTCATCTCTTTGGCCTGTTTTAGGAACTTGAGCAACATTAGGAACTTAAAGTGAGAGGTTTCTTTCTGTTTTCTTTCTAGTAAATAGGTAGAGTGCTCCTTTAAAATACCTGTCAGTTAACTTTCAGATAAAACCGGGTCTCAATGTATTGTTTGGAATTTCGAGCTCAGAATTATACATTTATACGTTACACTAAAGGATTATGCCTTTACAGACAGTGCATCATTTAAGATTTTAAAAAATCTCAATATCCTGTTTGAAGCTTAATGAAATAATGTTTCACAATCTTTCAGAATATGAGTGAATCTCATACAGAGCTTAGAAAAAAACAACAATGCGTAATGTTCTCTAAGTCTGTCTCAAGGGTAAGAAGTCCAGACTGACCTCCAATTCCCCCGGTTCTAATGTCCTTAAAAAATCCCTCCAGTGCCACAGTGGGACATCAAGTAATCATGCCAACACACTGAGTCAATGACACTGATTCCCTCCAACAAATGCTCCCATTTCACAGTCAGAACGCATCACCTCACCACCAAAACAGCCAGTTAATCCCTCTATCCAAACCCCTGGTGAGGAGGAATCTGCTTAAAGGAAATTTGCAGAGGAGTGTCTGGTTCTCTCATTCAGCCAGTGCATCTTTTTTAGGAATCTTACAAAGTTTCAGTTTGTATATCCTTGAGAAAAAGCTCAACTTTGTTTTGTTAGGGAAGAAATATGTAAAAGTAAAAGTTAATGAGTCCGATTTATTCCTGAATTATGAATGCCCGAACAGAAAGAAAGACTGTCCTGTCTGAAGGCAGAAGGCAGCTATTATGTTGTGAAGCTCCAACACTCACATGTACAACAAAAAGGCCTTTTCCTAGTGGGCAGTCCTTGAATAGTGGGGGTTATTTCAGAATACTGGACAATGAATATATTATCAGAGTACGAGTTCCATTTAAAAGTACACAGTGCTGCTTTGGGGAAAAAACTGACAAAGGAATTTGACACGATACAAAGTAAAAGAGGAGTGAAATTCATCAAAGCCTGACAAGATGCATGATACAGTCAAAAAGAAATCAGGCAGCAAAATAACACAAAAACATTGCAATTGATTTGATGCACTGTCCATCCCAAAAAATAATGACTCCATATACTACTTCACCCTCCCCTCATTTTACCCAATATGATTAACAACCAGCTCATGCTCTATTGCTTTTCTTCCCAAAACATGCCATTTTCATATTCAGTTTTTCCACATTATGATAAAAGACATACTGCTGGGATAGTGGTGCCGTGAGCTTCACATTTACAACACAAAGACACGTGTTTTTCACTGATTGTTGGCTCCTCTTTCCTCAAAGGGTTTATTTCTGGATAGCAGATGAGCTTTGAAGTAAGAACTGAACATTTAAGAACATGAATATTTTTTCTCTCAAGGCTACACAGAGAAGCTTTAGAGGAAAAACAAAATCCCATAAGGCAGTTTGACAATGGAAATGGAAATGTGTGGTGAAATCCATGAAATCCCTGCTTCGGAGAAGGGTTGTCAAAATGCAGTTTTATTCTGCTAATGCAACAGAACAAGGATCAGAAAACTAACACCCACAGAAATTCTGGGTGCAGCAGAAGGCTGATGGTATAAACTATCAAGTCATTCGGTTCCTAATAATTATGTGCTGTTGAGACATATCTTTGTGTTTACATATCGGCATAGTAAATCAGCTTACTACCCTCAAATCAACCACAATTAAACTTTTTTTTTCTTTTAAGTATTTGACTGGTGCCACATGCTGCATTATACGCTTTTAAAATGAGGGTAACTTGCATTACCATCTCTGCAAAGGGAAGCGTTTTTGGCTTACTTTGCAAACACAAAGTATCAAATATTCCTTCAGATTTCAGAAGTACAATAATCTGTCTGACTTTGGAAAGCTGTAAAATTTTAGAGACCAACTACAGATCATATATATATATCTTCTTCCTATATAGCAATGCCTTTTAGTATGGTCCCTGCACAAGGACACTGCTATGTATGGACATCAGTAGGTGGGGAACAGTCAACACTGTGTTGTAAATGGACAGCCTTGTGTATCCCCTGAACCACAGTTACACTTGTGTTATTTAAAAATGACTGTTACATTAAATTGCCACATGGTTGGGCAAATATATTGCCTATTGCTGACTGGTCCATCACAGTATTTTTTATTTGTTTTTTTTTGTTTTTTAAGGTGATGTCAGCGATTTTATTTTGCTAATTTAAGGGTCTGCATCCTGAAGAATTACAAAGTGTAACTAAAGCATTAGCACTAACAGGAATTGGCAGTTAAAGTAGCCTTAGTCACTGCTCAATGATTGCCAATAGAGGTGGTTAAATTACTATTATCAGTCATTAAAGTGTGTAGACAGCCATAAATTTCAGTGTAACAGTTATCCAAATGTGTACTGTGTTTGCTGCACCATGAAAGAAGACAAAAGCCTGGCCCACGCAAACTTACAAAGCATCTCTCTGCCTCTCTCTCATCACTGCAGAAATTGTACAGATAGCCAAGGCTAGTTAGCAACTATGAACCAGAATAGGAGAGACACTGCTGAAAATAAGAGGCCCCCTGCCAGGGTCAGGGGCCACGAATCAGGAAAGAGCAGGGTGTCCAAGATTGACAACTTGACTGTGTCAGCTTTAGACAAATTTAGACAAAATCATGATACTCTCTATTTGTGAGCCCAGGATTGGTTCATGTCTGAGGGGAGAAGCCAACAACAGTCTCACAAATGCTTTGATTCTGAGTGTGAATGAAGAGGGGCTGATTACAGCTCTACAATGAAATAAGATCTATTAAAAAAAAAAAAGAAAAGAAAATGATGATGTGGTGGTCTGGGAATGGCCCGTCAAAAATATCACCCAACCCAACATGCTGCATATAGAACCCTAAAAAATGACCACTATTCTGTAGTAAACCGAAGCAAAAAGGATCTTCACCACCTGCAGAGTCTCACCTCCACATTGAGCGTGTAGTCGGAGCCGTCCAGCAGGGTGATTTTACACTGCATGATCTTCACTTTCTTGACGCCTCTCAAAGGAGACCTGGACAGACGACTGGTGGATGACCGGTGGGACACCTGATCCTCTTCTACCTGCTCCTGACAGAAAGAGAGCAATGGTGACTGGATGGTAATGAGTGTAACAACAGTAACAAATGTGTATGTACCATATTTACAGTTTTGCGCATGTTTGTGCACTGGGCTTCTTTGTTAACCATCTTAAAACAGAGAAAGGTTATTTCACTGAATAATTGTCTCACTGTTTAAGAAATGAATGCTTTTAGACCAACTGTGCTCACAGAGCACAAATGTAAAATACTCACACACACATTTCATTACCCAAATGCCCCTAACTGGCTTAAAGGTTTACCTCTTAATGTAGTTACCTCTTAAACCCCCCCCCCCCAAAAAAAAACAAGGAACATTTCTGTCATAATTTCTAAAACTAAAAATAGAGACCGGGACTCTGACTGAATGTAATCGCGTCCCACTGAGAAGAGCTCAGGGTGTACAGCCATTTTGTCTTAAAGAGAGAAAATCCAATTTTCCTCTTCACTGAAAACAAAGCCCTTTCTGGCTGACTTTACGTGGAAAAAGGGGCCTGTAGCTTAAAGACATTTTTTCTTCTTTCTCACAAAGTGGATTTAGTACCCCTTTCATTCTGACGAAGAACATTCCTTATCTTGTTCTTCAGGCTATATCTACCACACTGTTCCTATAGTATCTACTGTAGCTCATGTGTCCACGATTCTCCCTGTGGACTCCTTCAGATGTAGTGCTTAACTACAGAAGAAAATTGCAATTTTAGACATCACAGGACTGTAATATAAATGTAATTACCTTAGAATTTTCTAGAAACACCAATGTTATAAATAATCCACATGAAAGAAATTGTAAGCTGAGTACACTTCATTGATATGCGCTCCCTGCTGGAGCATGTGTCTCACAGGAAGGGCTGACAGTGCTGTGTCAAGAGTGCTGTGATTTCTCTTAGTGTTGCTTCTGCCAAGTCACAGAGTTCCGACAATGGTAGCGCATCATCTATCATTTTCAGTGTGGCACCACAAGGGCTGTTAAATGCTGCTAAGTGCTGCAAATTATAAAGGATACCAGTTTAGACAGGCCAAATGGGTAACACTGTGTTCTGTCAGGAAGAAAATTAAACATTTTTAAAACAGTTTTTGTCCATTCTAGCAACCTGGCTCTGTGACAGTCTCTGGGTTGGTCTGTCTATCTTTAGTCCATTTAAAAATATCTCATTCACTGTTTGATTAATTATAGAGGAATGCTGTACAGATATTTTTGGTCCTAAAAGTTTTTTTTGTAAAAACTTTAATCACTTGACTTTTCGTGCCAAAATCATTGTCTTATCACATGCATAACCAAAGATATCCCCACATACAGCTGAGGCAAGTGTTTTACTTTTTGCATCTGTGAGTACGTTTGTGTGGAGTAAATATCTCCCCAAGCCTGCAAGAGTCTGCGCCCAAAATTTGTGTTGCTACAGCAACTATGCTACAAGGGCAGCTGTGCACATGCTCAACAGTAGTGTGCAAGTGCAAAATATTTAGATGTGACCTAGGGTTGGGCGACATAGCTAAAAATTCAATCACAATAACATTTCTTATGTCGTCAGTATATTCAATAATTATTGACAATTTTTAAATAAATAATTTCAGATTTTGGTAAGATTCTACTTATTTCTTACTTGGGACCCAAAACTAAGATCTGTAAAATATTTTGGCTAAACTTTTAGTATTTCATATGCTGTACTGAAATATGTACGAAGAGCAATAAAAGAAAACAGTGCAAAAGAGTTGTCAATCCTCAGTGGTTTTACATTTCATCCGTTTCAAATTCTCAAATGCCATTTCAATGTCAATGTCGCTCTTAATGTCAAGGCTGTATTGTCTTCCTTGCATCATTATAGTTGGAAGGGAGCACAGAACTTGCACTACTGGCACCAACCGATACTGTGGTGGCACAAACACCTAGAAGTTGGTTAAATAACATTGTATCATTTTATTAATTCAGTCACTCTTATGCTATTTTATGCGGTCTAGAAAATAATGAATTTATCCATCAGATCGCCCTGCTGTGGTTGCTTTCTCATTACAGCTTGTTATGATTCATGTATAAACTCAGGCTCCATTTCCTGTCTTCATCAAACACCTCATTTCTACACCTATTTTTTCTACAACATGATCAGCACCTGCTGAGTCTGAGTATGCTTAAAGTATGGTTACATGCTTGTACATCATTACAAGGCCAAACATTAAAAAAATCCATCTCTACTACTTTCAACAATTTCACATTTGGCTGAGGAGGCTTTGATTCGTTGACTTCTTAATATGGGTTTCTCCTGAATGACAGAAATCTACAACTTTAAACATCAGCATGTGTTGACTAAGAAAAGGCCATCGGCAATATGCCTCGAATGTCAGGTAGAAGAAAGAAACAGTAGGACAGGAGAGCTCAGAGCTAATCCCCACTCTAATGCGTCTGAGGCCCTTCATATAGCAGACATCGGTCAAAACTCTTGTAGCCTTTTTCATTTGGATTTTAAAATGTATTACTTTTAGACTCTCTGGTTATATCCATCGACAGACTAATTTGGGGTTAAAAAAAAAAAAAAAAAAAAGCATATAAATTGGCTTCAACTATGCAGAATGACTAAACACATCCTACAATGAAATTGGTGTGACTTCAAACTTGTCGACAAGAGGTTTTTTTAAAACAAAACAGCAGAAAGATGGTGGTGTCTGGAGTGAGATATGTAGTGTTCTGTTTGGGAGAAAACTGCCTTGAACTATATAAATATACATTTTACACCTGCCAGAGCTGCATACTGGAGACCAAATCTGTACAGCTGGGGAACATGTTTTCTTCTCGAGTAGTTAATTAGAGAATAAGCAGGAATCTGCCTCTGCCTTACCCTCTGTACTGTTAAAGCAACGGAAATTCAATCTGAAAATCAATTGGATAGTGAGGCCAAGAGGCTGTTTGGGCCAAAATCTGCAGACAGACACTTAGTGTTCAGATAACATCAGTAGCTACTTGGGCTTCCTCAGACAAAAAATAGACAGGCTGCAGGGTACAGTATTCTTTATAACTGAGATGTCCGTGTTTAAGACACACTAGCCTTTGTTTCCCACCGTTTCCACGGTCACCTAAATATGCTTTTTAAAAATTACATTTAACTGAAAACAACCTTCAAATCGCAGCTGTTAATTTGCCAATTTATTTTATTAAAATTTTATTAGTTAGTTTTTTAAATCACTAAAATTATCCCGTTTGTCAGAGCCAGAAGCTGTAAAAACATGAGGAATCATTAGATTTTTATACCTCTGCTAGTCTTTGAAGTCATCATGTGTGATATCAGGTTATGTCAGGAAAATTACGCTTACATTACAAATTTCATCAAAATCATGTCTCATTGAAAAATGTTCAAAACCATGCACACGAACCTGATTCAGGGAAAAACAAAAAGCGACACCTTAACACAACATGAATCAATGAGTGACTTGGTTGCAACTAACAATCATGGTAGGTGAAAGGTAAGTATGGAAACAAACTTAAAAATAAATAAATAGTACAGTATGTATAGCACATACAACGCCAACTCCCCCCCCCCCAGTAATAGTATTACCTGTAGGCACTTGAAAAAACGTTGTACTTGTTAATTCATTTTTATATTTTTTTTCATTAATCCTAAATAAATACTTTTAAAAAATCTATTTTTCTTCTTTTTGTTTGTACGATTCATGGTATTCTCACTGTGTCATACTGCACTGAAGACATTTCTGAATTCTCTCTCCTGCTAGCTTAATGAGGAGCAAAAACACCCAGAGACTGGGATTCTGAGAATAAAAACACTAAACAGAAACTTATAGTCATAGTTCAACAGTGCCAGCTTTCCCAGCAATTACCAGAACAATCAAACTTTATTACAGTCTAAACCTTCAACCACGAAAAATCATGAGCTTTTACTTCCAACCAACTACTTACTCATCATTGCCACTGCTGTGTTAAGTTGCGCTCCTCTATATGATCAATTAATGGAACACTGAAAATAAAAACATCCAGACTTTGTTTCTCAATAGCCCCTAAGTACACGGAACATTGCTGGGTTAAAGTGACGGCATTCTGTCATTCAAACCCCTTTCAGACAAAAGGTCACTTTTCTGTTGTTGTTCCTCACACCTGCATTCAACAGACCACCCACATTGTCATTCACAATGAAGTTATTGCTGTTGCTTTGTGCATAAATAAAGCTCTTACTTTGTAGACACTGTGGATCCCACGAGGAAATAGTCCTAAACAGCTCGAAACTAAACTACCCCTGTGTGTGTGGGGGAAGACATGTAGACCGACACAGTGTGATCTACTGTTGGATCCTGGTCCGGACTGATCCGCTCTCCATGCGCTCTCTTGGCAATAATTTAAAAGTATAAGAATGTAACTAGTTACTGGTGCTCAGTGTGCAAATGTGCACAACTCTCTCTCTTTGGAGATGCACGAATAGATCCTGCTGCTGTCTGATGCTGCAGGTAGTAAACTAACTCAGAGCCAACAGTTCTAAACAGCTGGAAAAAGCAAACTTCAGCTCTTCTTAGCATCTTGTGAGGAAAAAAAAATGGATTATGTTAATTATTGGCAAGTATAATTTATCTTTAAGCTGCTAGTGTCTGTTCTAATCAGAGTAAGGTTTTAATATTATGAACATTTGATTTTGTTGACTTATAGATTCTAAATTGTAAAGTGCATAAAAACGATGTGTGAGGATTTTGGCACACAAACTGTGTATTAAGCCTCTCTCTGATGTTTCTGGATGAATATTGGTGCTGAAATGTAGAAAAATCCTTCATTAAAACACTTCACACAACTGAAAGTAACGCTGTTACGAGTCTATCCATTAATGTGGCGGCTTACTTCAGACGTGCACTGTAGTGAAAGTGTTATGGAAATGTTTCTAGGTCCGATTTAGTAACATTTCCAAGGCTACTTTTATGGATGAGCAACCAGGGTGCATATTCAGACACACAACTGCCCCGTGTAGTCGCAGTCAGATTAATGTAACAGAGTGCATGTCTGAAAGGGGTAAATGTGTTTTTTCCACATTTTCAAAATAAAAGCATGGAGCACTGACTGAAAGACAAGCTTTCTTGTAAACAAATGCATCTGACACAGGGTCGCAATTGTCATAGAGGACGCTGAGGTCATGCGTCACTATTTTTTGCCCCTTGTATTCACTTCCATTTTCTTAACAAAGACACAATTCATTTAGGGGAGGGATGAATGGTGTGTAATGTTTTCTCAAATGTAATGGGATCTATACAGTGTTGCTAAATATTGCAAATTGCAAAAAACAATACTTGATTCAATTAAAATATTTTTACAAGAAATGTAAATTAAAAATAAATAAATACAAAAAAGGAAAAATATTTCATGGATCTTTGATTTCAATTAAATGTGTCACAGAAGTGACAGTTGGATGCATGTGTTGAGAAGAGGCTGACCTGCTCTTTCCTGGCTGGGGTGCTGTGTCCGGCGGCAGCTGGAAGCTGTTCCGGATGGTTCTGTGGCGAGGTGGGTTCGGCTGCTGCCTGGCTGGGCTGGGATGCTGCTTTTGCTTTCCCCTTCTGTGTCTCCTTGTTCTCCTGCAGCTGCTTGGCCTCAGAGTCTGCGCCTGACTCAGTTGTCATGGTAAATCACACTGGAGGGCAAAAAAAGAAAGGAAAAGAGGGAGGAAAACTAGATGACTCGGCTGACTTGTTATGGACTGATGTGCTGCCACTTTTCAGGCCTAATGATAAGCTCCCCTATGAGGCAAATGTGGAGACATGGATATTAGTTGACAGCACAAAAAAAAAAATGTATGCAAGAGGCTTAGGTGCACCCAAGTTCCCTTTTTCAATAATATCTCTTGTGTCAGCAGCTGATAAGGAAAACACAAAGGCATGTACAAAGACATTCACCAATTCTAAAATATATATACTTTCACATTTTGTTCAGCCAGATTACATTGTTTTATTACTGTATCATGTACAGCTACAATTACTTATTTTTGTAGTGGACATTTGTTTTTTTTGCAAAATTAATCATTTGGTTTCTAAATATCAGAAAATGGTGAGAAATGTATGTAAGTTCAAGGAGGTCTTGGTTTTTCCAAAACCCTCTTTATAATGATGAATGAGTGAAATAAAAAAAGGAAACAACTTCCCAACGGAGAGGCTGGAATCAGCAAATGTATTTGCATGAAATCCACGAATAAGTTTTGACTGAACTGACTAATCAAATAACTCACTAACTGCTGCAGTTGTGCTCTCACCGTCTTGTGAAAGCATCTACATATCAGGGGAAATTGAATCAAACCAATTAAAAAAGCAATCACTGAAGGTATTAGCTCATTAATTCACCCAGTGTTTTAAATTGCTGATTAAGAGGAAATTAACTGACTGAATGTAATAATTGATTATTCATTTCAAGTAATTATTCAAACGAAAACTTCAAACATCTGTGCCTTGCTTCAGAATGAGGCTCTGCAGATTTTGTCACAATAATAACTGAGTTACTTCATCGTTTTGACCTGCTGTTTAGACACTTGAACTCTAGAAACCTGCTGGAGGCATACGTTCCTTGACTAAACAATTCAGGTGACAAACACTTGTCCACATTATTTTTTATCAGTTATGTTTTGATGCTTGTGCTCATTTAGGTATAAAATTCTAGAAAAGTTTTAAAAATTCTTCAAATTTCTGACTTTGTCTGACAGTTCTGAGCAAAATATTTTTCATTTAGCTACAAAAAAAAAGAAAATCAGCAAGTCCTTACATCGGAGAGCTGCCAGCCAGACAACCTTCTGCACTTCTCCTTATCTAAACAATTACCTGAACAATCAAATAGTTCATTATTGTAGGGTCAGCTCAGAAACAATTATTTTAAAAACTAAATGCTTCATGATTAGTGTAAATAATTAGAGTAGTCCCACCCCAACGCACATTACTCTGCAGAGTATTTAAACACAGGAATCCAGACTATCTGAGCTGCCACAGGACACATCTTTCATAGCATGACCTTCTCCTCCTGTGAATAGCAGCATACCAGCAAGAGACACAGTCCCAGGAGCCTAAAACTGGTAATGAGAGGGAACATCGAATTTCTAGTTTCAACAAACATAGACGGCAGATAGGCCAGATCGCACTGGGGCCCCTGTGCTGACCGTAGCTACACTCTCAGACAGTGGGATGTGGTTTGGAGGGCGTTGTATTTGTGTATGTGTGGGCCTGTACACTGGGTCTCTGCTGCAGATAGTCTGGGGTTTGTAGTACGAATGGTTGTCATACTGCTGCTGGCCTGCTTCTCCCTTGCACTCTATTTATAGGGCTGTGTTTACTGCGAAGTGGGAGGATCTCTGACTTCCAGCCGTGGCCAAGGAGAGCAGCCTCTGGATAAACAAAGCCAACACTGCAGCCTGAGGTGATCCCCAAAAATGTTGACATGCTGAGCAAAAAACTGCGACATCTTCAAGGGAGGGATGCAGCTAAAAAAAATTTAAAAAAAAAAAAAAGAAGAAGAGGGAGAAGCACAGCAAAACCTAAAGAAATCCATTGGGCATGATTGATTATTACAAAGTGCTAAAGGCTTTTTGGAGGTCAAGATATCTTACAAGCTATAATAGGAAACATGTCTCAGAAAATTCACAAAGGCTTTCTGGAAGACTAAATTTGGCCCACAAGTCTGACTCCATGCGTCCTGCTATGAACAGCACTCGCAGGCACATAACTGGAGTATTAACAGCTGGGGCCCGTGACCTCATCATGCCTCTGTGTTGTGTCAGCACTATCCATCATATACTCTGTGACAGATAACTTTAAAATACCGATATAAACATAGTGATACTTGCTCTCTCTCTTTCTGTTACACACACACACACACTCACATGTATGTATGCATGTGTATAAATTTATAGTCTCTGAAGGAACAGAACTCAAGGTGCTTGAAATCCAGTGTTCAGTTTCTGCAATCTGAGATGTAATTCAATTTCAATTCAATTTTATTCATAGAACACATTTTACAATATATGCCATCTCACAGCGCGTAACATAGTAAGGTGAAGACCGTACCAATTTTAAATTATTTGAGGTGTCATGTCATCTGCTGGTGTTGGTCCACTGTGTTTTATCAAGTCTGGAGTCAATGCAGCATCCACCAGGAGATTTTAGAGCTCTCCATGCCTCCATCTGCTAACAAGCGCTATAGAGATGCTGATTTCCTTTCCTTTACCAGCAGTACTCAGCAGCAAAACTACTGACAAATGGTTTACTCGGTCAGCCAACTCACCTGACCTGAACCCCACAGAACCCTATATGGAGTATTGTCAAGAGGAAGACGAGAAACACTCAACACAAAATACAGTCGGGCTGAAAGCTGATGTCAAAGCAACCTGGGCTTCAATAACACCTCAGCAGTGACACAGGATGGTCACCTCCGTGCCGCATTGTTGCAGTAATTCATGGTGAAGCAGACCCAACCAAGTATTAAGAGTATAAATAAACATACTCTTGAGAAGATAGTCATTTCTAAATTGTAAATCCTCCAACTCCAAGGGTCACTGAGTGCAAAATGCTGATCAAACTCCTTTCAACTTCAGTAACTGCAGATGCTATGAAAAATGTGATAAAGATGACCACATCCAGATTACAACCCTGAGTAGCAGTGATGTGAATGAAGCAACAATGTCACAAGATCCAAATTCCAACCCTGGTTTAAAAAAACGTGAAGATAAGCAAATTATAAAAGACCATGAAGCGACTCAGTAATCAGCTGACAGGAGGATGGCTGCATACAGCTAACCTTTGCATCTCCTAACCCCCATGAAACAGGAACTATGGTAGGAGGGGAGGAAAGGAACATCTTAGCACCATAGAAACGGAGGAAGAATAAGTTCAGTCACTGGTGACAGGCACTCTTCACAGTGCACACAACAGGCCCACACAGTAGCCTTGTGTGTGGCCCTCACCATGTACTGACACACACTTTTTGCATTTAGAAAGCTTTATTCACAACTCATTTAATGCCTTAGATTACTGCTTGGATACAGGAGCAGATGATTGTACCAAGATAGCCTCATCATATTGATCATAAGAATTAGCTAAAGACAAAGTGATACTTTTCAAATAAATGAATCAATGTTTCTTCTGGTCTGTTGCTGATTAATCTTGCATGACAGGAAGATTCAACAACTCAGGTCAAGAAAGCTTTAAAACTTGCAGTCATGAACAACTGGTGTTTGGCATATTTTTATCAGGAAAATCCTTAGGTACACAGGAGAAGGGATAGCATTTATCAAATTCTCATCCAGCTCCAAATCCTTTTAAATCCCTACTGAGTCTTACAGACTTACCTTCAACAAGTAGCTAAAGGCTAAATAGCCACAGCTCCAATATGTCCTACCACCTTCTCCTGGCTAAAAAGGTAAAACAACTGCTGTGTTCACCGTCTGAACCTCCAGTGCAAAAAATGTAATTTTGCTGCCTATAGGTTTGTCGTTGCTCTTTACTGACAGAAATAAGTGAGGAGATGAGGTTTGAAAAGAGATTTGTTGCATCATAGCTTAACAAATGTCTGTTGTGCACACTGGGAACCGGATCCAAATTGAAGCAGCTATTGTAACTCATCAACAGGAAGTTTAATACATGTGTTTACTGCATCAGTAAATTTAAACGAGAACTCAACACTTAGCTTTTTTTTTTTATTACTCACTGTGGATTTATTTTTCACTGCAATATAAAGTCCTGCACCTCTATTGAAACAGCACAACCATGACTAGAAGGACAGACAACTCAAAAATGTCCCCTGTATTTTGTAATTTTCTAAGAGCTTTATCCTGTGTGTTAATTAAACTCACTGTCTGTTACTAAACAAACCAATCAAATTATATTCATATAAAATGGTGAGACAACAATGTGCAGTGGATTTTCATGTCCACTGCAAAGTGCAGCTGAGGCTTATCAGTATGTAGCTACATTACATATTTGACCACGGAGACTAAATACTGTGGGACTGCCCATGCATGCAAACCTCCATTTCAAGGTCCATTTGTGATTGTAATGCACCCTGTTGGAAAGTGGCCTGTCCACACAGAGTCCCACACGCACGCGCACACACAAACGTAGGAGGATGAGGGACGGCCATCTGTGCTGAGTGCCATTAGCCAGAGTAAACCACAGCTGGGCCCATCCCTGACACCCCTGCCCCCACAGCCATATCCCCCTCAGCGACTTATGGAGGTTACATGGCGGGGAATAGCTAGCATTTTCTGACACGTCAAAACCCATCTCAACCAGGCCTGCCGTATATGAAGCAGCCCCTCTGCCTGGCTACAGGGCTGACAGCTGTCACACACACACCCAGTTACCGTAACAGGATACCATGTAACTGGTCTGGGCTGTTCAAATGAGAACCCTCATGGGTGACAACTCCCTAAGGTGCTTTTACTGTTCCAGACTCCAAAACAACTAAATTATTGCTAGGTTTTGTCAAGAATATGATTTTTGGTTGTTGGTCATTTCCAATGACTATTGTTGTTTAACAATTCCAACAGATTCTTTAAGATCTTTAAGACTATGTGAAATGTGCCCTCCAGCATCCTCCAAAGGAGAGCTCAGAGTTGAGTAGTTAAAACAAGAAAGACCTAAATGGGCAGCGCTAGCATGTAGCGGTACTGGACCTCAGAAGAGATGACAACAATGTCAACCAGGTCTCCATGTCTTCACCTGAATAAAAGCTTCACCTAAACAGCTGAAAAGGTCCCAGTCAAGGCAAAAATGTGCAAAATTGTTGAAGCCAGTAAAATCATACTCTGTTAAAAGGATTAAGATCCTTCCATGCAAGTATTCTCAAAACAGCTAAAAAATACAGTCGTGACTCGACAATCCGACACTAAATGTAATAATGTTATAATAACTAGTAGGGCTGGTCCGAATAGCACTTTCCGGGCTCAATTAATGATGAATATCAGAATATTCGACATGGTCGGGGTGAAGGCGTCCACCCCCGGGGAGTGCTCCAACGGGGTGGAAGTGGTTGGAACGCACAGGCAGTACTTGGCTACTGATGCCAGTTCAGTTAGCGGTCACAGTTCTGTTCCCAGTTACCACCACCGGTGGCGGCGGCACCACATCCCCACCACCACCACCATCCGAGTTTACTTCTGTAAACACTGAGCACGCTCAGTGCGTGTGACGTTGTTGTGTCCTCTTCTGCGCATGTGGGACACTTTTGGGTCGTATTACATTTACACAGCAGATCACATGCAAGTCGTATTTAATCGTAAATGTGAACAAACTCACAAAAAAATCAGGTTTCACAAAAAAATCCAAATTGAGCATTACGTCCTGCAGTCTGAACATAGCCAATCTGTGTGATTGTTAAGTCAGATAATATGCCGTTATCCTTATTTGTGACATAAAGTGTCATGTCAAAGTCAGAATCCAAGGCTGTCAGTATGTTACGGCTATTTTTCATGGGTTCTGTTCGCTTTTCCTAAAAACCTGTTGGATAGCAAGGTGTTCTGATTGTTCAGGGTCAGATTATTGAGCCATGACTGTAATCCATAGGTTGAGCTTTCATAGACCGAACTGACACCCTGTAACCCACCAGCAGAATCTGGCATAGGGAGAGCAGTCATACGAAGGTGACTCCAAGCAGAGAGCATTTCTGCTGAAGAGGCCATAAATCCTGTCAGCTTGCTGCATTTACATTCTTAGCATTGCTGTCTGTAGCAGAGAGACATTCAGGGATTCAACAGACATCCCAGCTAACTTATTGTTTTCCCAGTTTGACTGTACATTTTGTTATCAACATGCGGCTGTTGATTGTGCAGTTACTTCAGGTCAGGGTTGGTTTCGGTGAAAGCCTAGCACAGGCATCTCCAACATGCCTGAGTGGATAAGGGAAATACATGTTTGTTGGAGTATCTCTTAGTCAAGTTGTACTGCTCATTTGACAGAGGAAAAATCCTTTGGTACAACTAAATCTCTGCATATTGATGAAGAGCTATTCTTTTAATAATTACAGTGGCTGGAATGGATTAAGCATTTTAGAAGATTAACTATCAGTAAATCGGCTGTGACTTCATAACTAATAAAGTACGAGGAGTTAAAATGGGCATTTTGGGCTGGTTCTCTGATTTGGGCCAAGTCTACAGCAGGTTTGTATTTTATTCTTTTGGATATTTCTATGCTCACTGTGCAATACTCAAGCCTTGATGCAGAGACTCTAGCATAGGCTGCAAACAGTCATTTATAGGACAAAAATAGGGCTCCATCTAATAACATTTTTTTTGATTAAATGTGGAAAATATTGCATTACAAGTCACACTGCAAAATGTTTTCTCAGTCCACATTCGAAAAATGTTTAGTTTAATATCAAAAACATAGGAATCATCAAATGATCCTAAATGTATAATCTAACTAGCTGCGGATTAATTTCATATCAATATTGAAAACCACGACTGCATGACTGTATTTCAACCACAAATGAGTCAGACTCAGACTCAGTTTGCCTTTATACGACCTTAATGTCTGGATGAGTTTGCAGCGATAAAATCTAGAGGTTTTACTCATCTGAAATATTTTTCATATGTATTAATGTACCTTACCTTAATTATTCTCTTATCTACCAACCTGTATAGTATGTAACAAGTCAGAAAACAGTCAAAAATAGATGTCACAATATCCTAAAGCTCAATTGTCAAGTTGACTGTTATGTCAAGAAATATCCGTATATGTAACATAAATTATAAGCCAATAATAAACGAGAAAATTCTCAAAACATAAATCAGTGAAAAGCTTTGTCAGTGCTTTATTATATTCGGCAGGAATCTATTATATTCTGACACAGCAGCTATGTTTATGATGTATTGTTTTATCACTTTTGTTTCCATGTATAGGAGAAAAACAAAACCAATGTACCTCCATATACAGTCCCATTCTGCCTCTGTGATGCACTAAACTCAGTCACCTAATCATATTTGGGTGTTTCCTCACCTGAATCAAGCGTCTCAGGCTGGAGGATGGTGCTATGCACATTTCATAGCTGTGTGAGACAAATGTATGATTTGGGGGTAAAACAATAAACCTAGATACACGGTTTAACAGCGTAAATATTCAATATTTCCTTAGACTTAATGCGGTGCCGCAGAGTTTCCTAATATATATTAGCAGATATTAGCAGTTCTTGTTATTTTTTCTAGTAATGTGGAGGAAGAAGACATCTATCTGCACATTTCAACAGAGTGCACACTAAAGCTGTGACCAGAGGTGCGCTCTCTCTATGAAACCTCGCAAACAAGGCCCACAATGTTTCAGCCTCTCGGTGCTACTGCAACAGCAGCTTACTGTGCATCCTAATCAAATTGTCATGTCAGACTCCAGCCCTTTGCACGCCTTGCCTACAAGAATGGAAGGGTGCTAAAAGAAGATCCAGGCCGTGTCATCCTGCCCTAACCACGCCCACCGCACTGCAGATCAAAAACACCCACGTATGTCGTCTGAACGTCCGCTAATGGAACACTTTTAATCCATTCATTGTCCACAGATGTAACCGTGTCTACCGGTGACTCAGCGCTGTCCTTCACTCATGTACACAGCGGTGAATTAAGGGTCGGAAAGGCATTTGTGTCGAGCTGTTTCACCAGTTTTCCACTTTCCAGCCTCGAAAGTAGAGCACGTTAGCCCGCTTCACCTCTGTGTCTTTAACATATTCATCCAAGCCTCGAGTTTAGCAGCGAAATAGCCACAGCTGGAAGCAGCTCATTCAGCACAGAAACAACATCTCGCCATGACGTTACGCACCGAACGGCTACAAAGCTAAAAGCAGAAAAAGGAACTTATTCTAACGCCGCTGTCCACTCGACTTTTTCCGCCTGAGTGAATACAGCAAAAGTGTATCTCAATGTTAATTATTTGTCATCGGCCGCAGGGGCGACGTGGTGGTCGTACGGTCACAATATGGCAAGACAAGAAATAACGCCGAGAAATGTACACAAGAGAAGCGGGCATCTCTGCTAAGAAAGCCTGAGTGTAAGGTTAGTAAAGAGTAACCAGCAAAAACAGGGTTATTACCAGTCAAACCGTCCTCCTACAGCTGGTTATGCGAGTTGCATTCGTAGTGGGCTTGTGTTTCCTGACAGCGGTGCTACTCTGCTGCAGCTCCCTCTCCGCTGGCCTATCACGCTCCCTGCGCGGCTCACAGCAGAATTGTGGGATATGAGGACAGCCGGGGCATTATTTCAGCAGCACACCCCCAACACACACACCCCCCCCCAACACACACACACACACACACACACACTGAGTGGTGCAATTAATGGCACGAGGTTTGTTTTTTTGGTGGGGAAAGTCAGCAAGAGTCGAGCCTATTTATGGAAATGTAATTAAATGAAAGTGAATCAGTGGATGTAACAAGGTACATTAACTCAAGTCATTAGGTACTATGCTATGAAATTGTATATAACAGTCTGAATATATGGAATGAAAGTTTGAATATATGTGATGAAACTCTGAATATATATATAATGGAAGTTTGACTATATATAATGAATCTCTATGGGTTTCCATAGAGATGGCGGCACACAGATGCAGCGAGACAGCGAGAGTGAACGTTTTGAGTGTCTTCTCTATCCCACATGTTCATTCTGCAAAACTTACGCAAACAAAAATACAGAAATGTATCATTACCATATGTAACACAACGCCTACCCATCTTTTCTCATTTACTTATGTCCTTTCAACCACAGCTACATTTCCCTAAACAAAATCATCATTGTATAATTGTATATTATAATTATAATTTATTATTGTATTATCATATCATGTTATTATTACATTATATACAATTGCCTAAAAATAAACATAACTAAATTGGATAATAAATCTAATTTTCAGACTGCTACTGTTTACAATTCATAAATCACTCACAAAACATGGTTTTAAGTTGAAATTAGCAAATGTAAACACAACCACTGACAACCACTAACCATTAGGATTTTTAATTATCGGCACACCAGAACATATCTACATTTGTAATCATGTCATTTCACAGAAAAGTGACTACCTTCAGTCAGCATAGTCTGTAGGGGTTCTGCTGTTTTATACTTTTTTTTTTAAAGCGGTGCACAATATTCTATATTTTTTGCTGGTATCCAGTATGTTGAATGTTTCCTAACTCATTTTGGCAAAATGTTGATATTAATATAGCATATATGACAAATGTACACATTCACTTGCCAAAATTCAACTAAATGTAAAGCATGTGATATTTATTTTTACGCAACATTTTCAAACAAACTGCAACATGTAGGCTGTTATCGTGTTATTTGTCTGTTCATTTTGGCATTAAATACTAATAATAATAATGAAAATGAGCTAGCTCTGACTAGCCACTATGCAAAATTATTTTTTTGCAAGTCAGTACATCAGTAACAATAATCTACAGTACTGACAGGAGACGTGCTGCTGCACAATGAGCACTTTTCTTTTTGATAGTTTATGTACACTTTGCTCCTAACACTTTGGAACAATGTTAGATGTTGACTTTGTGGTATAGGATCTGAATGCTACTTTAAGCACAGAGTTGAGTACAAATAACTAGAACTGCTGACACTGAATTCTATACTGACTTCTTAAAGACACCATGCAGTCGGACTGCTTTATCATGTTCTTACACACCATGTTAAAACCAGCCAATAATGAGCACATGGGTAAAATGGCACAAACACACATCTGCTGCCCTCTTCTAGGTACATACATATGTTTGGGTGTGTGTGTGCACAAATACAGACATAAAAGCAAGTATTTAATTAGAGTCTGGGTTGTTCCCTCCAGTGATATGTGGGCTTGGCCTCCCGCCTCCCAGTGGGAACTTGACCCAACTTGGTCACCCATATGACTTTTATTTCATCTAATTGCTTTCATGCTCAAGTAGTAACCCTTACTTTGCACTACACAAACAGAAACCCACAGTCATTGACGGTGCGGCTTAAGAGAATTTTCAAATGTAACAGGACATGAATTCCCTAAATAGTGACAGCGACTTAAAAGGCATGCTTCGCAGATGGTAGACAGCAAATGTAATAACTTGCACAGTGCAACTCTTATATACAACAAACAGGTGACTCCGTATTCAGTCTCTGGCTATTTGTAGCAAAGTTTGTAAAATATGCTTAATAACAACAACAACTGTTTTACATTGAAGACATACAGTGCAATTCACATTACAGTCGTAAGTGATTTAGCCACAGCATGTGCAAGTTTAAAATCCTGAAGCTGCAACTTTTCAAGCAAAGAGGAAGAAAGAAGGGTGATGTGCAGCAGCTCAACAATAGATGGTAACAGAATATTCCTGTAACCCTCAATTCTGGGAGGAGAAATAATAGCTGGGGGTGGTTAACAAAATGATCTCAGCCAATGTAATAACTTACTGTGCAGTCATCCTGAGCCATACTTCAATAGCACCATGAATCATAAAAAATGTAAGGATTTGTTTTTACTTTCATTCTTAGCTCAGTGCTATGTAGCTATGGTAATAATGTCCCATTCTATGTTTTTTTTTTTCATTTCTCCACAGCTGGATTCTTTCACTTCCCCTTTCATTTCATGTTAATAAATCACAGACATTATTGTAATGATAAACCTTATTTACTGACACGAAACAAATTATCATGTACATTCCCTCAGTGAGGCTCTCGGAGAAGAAATGGCAGTAACAAATGACTACAATGTCCTTCCTTTGCCTAGCCAAACAATAGTTATCTACATTTAGAGCAGGTGGAGTCTGGCACAGTATTGTCATGGCCCGACAGATCGTCTCAGACATTGCTCATCAGGGCCTGTCTGGCCAGCGGGCGGTGACTGTCTGACTGCAGTAAACAATCATAAAGCAGAAGTGAAGGGCTCCATACTAGCTTGTCTTCACAGGGAATATCAATGCTCACAAAAATAAAGTGTAGGTTAGTTTGGCAATGTATTTTTCTGACTTAGGCAGATATTAAGTCAGGGAAATTTCATCTTAAATGGTATGTGGAGGAGTTAGGGATCGAACTACTGTCACCACTTTTAAAAGTGTGTTTCAAAGCGCTCGAGGTAACAGATACAGTAGAAAAAATACATTAACAGTCTAATCAAGTTCTGCTACTTTGATACTATCTGACACTGTCCTTCCTTCCTCCCTCTTTCGTCTTTGAAGGTAAGAGGTAAGTTCCAAGATATCTTGGGCAATGTGATGATGAAATTGATTTTATGGTCTGTATTATCTTAATGCTAGTCTGCAGCCAGTTTTATGGAATATGTGAATGGAGGAGCCAGATGGTGTGTGGTTTAGTGTTGTCAGTCCATAGCACAAGACAATGCGCCAACAGTGGATCACATCCCTTCTGTTTTCAGTCTGCTATCCCATTCTCTTTCCCCTTTACCCTCACCCTAATCACTCTGAGCCTGGTTCTGCCAGTATTCTTCCCAGTAAAGGGGAATTGTTTTTGTTCCCACTGTCACCAAAGAGCTGATGAGAAGGATTGCATGGGACACTTTGGGTTTGTTGGGTTTTTCTCAATACTGTTTTCATCATTTATAGTTTATTAGGTCCTTACCTTACTATGTGAAGTGCCCTGAGATAATGTGTTGTGAACTGGAGCTTTTCGAATAAAACCTAACTGAACTGAATTGGATGAAACAGCTGTAGTGCTGATTTTCAAATACTATCAAAAGTATTAGCAATACTTTCACAAAAAACAAGATTCAATTAATTTAATGTTTCATAAATCAAATGCAAAGCACAGTCAGCATAAAAAGTAGGCTCTGATTAGCAGTACCTTTCAAGAAGGATGGCTATGTAGATGAGCAAGTACATGGAAACATAACAGTCACACACTCGGGCTTGCTCTGAGGGATCTGATAGACTTTGACAGTCAAAGCAGAAAAACATTAAAGCATACATCACTCCTCTGATTTCTTGGAATCACTATGTAAAACCAAACATCCAGTACAGTCAAGCCTTCCTTGGTAGAAAAGCAGTAAAATGTAAACTGTTGATGGATATAAATGTCTCAAGAAAAAAGCAAGATTTTAGGAAGTGATATGTTAAGATCATCATCTGTGCTTTATCAACAAACAATCTATGAGAGGTTTAAATTCAATGAGATAAATAATCCCCTTACAGATAGCTGACGCTTTAAGGAAATGGTTGTATTATTCTGATTTCTACACAGATATCTGGTGTTTGATGTTCTTTCTTCTCTGTATGTATAGCGGCGCATAGATAAGTCTGAGTGCACATCTATGACTCCTTTGAGCCTCCAGAACAGCCCTTGGTCAGCAGAATGATTAATGCCACACAGGACAGACAACATGTGATCTCTGGACTCTACTTAGTTTATGTGGCTGCTTAACTCTTCACTTTTTTTCTGCTGAGCACAGACACTAAGTTCCTGTGCAGCTCATCATCTGCTCTAAACCCTTAGTTTGAACTGAGTTAACCTCAAAACCTTGTCATTTCTCAGCATTATCAAAATTAGACAACTTAGTATTACGTTTACTGTCTCTTCTTTTACTGAATTTAAAACTTTAAATAGGAAAGAAGTTGCATTTAACTGTGATCCTACTTACACAGCAATTCGGTTCTAATGAAATTTTAATTGAACATAAGTACATTAAATGCGTTATTTTTGCAGTAGTCATTAAAAGGTAATGCTGCAGTTTTGGGAGAAGAAAAAAAATCCTCAAATTTTAACAAGCTAATCTTGATATGCATGAATATGTGTATATGCTCCTTCTCTAAAATCAGAAACCATATGAATCTCATTATAGCAATCTAATTTCCAGTGCTGCAGCTAGAACAAGGAGGCTGGCACTTCATCAGAACATAATTATGTCGAAGCATGTCCCTTACAATATATGGCAAATAACCCATGTGATCCAATTTAAAAAAAAATAAAAAAATCCAGGCCAGCATTTTCTGCCACCCCTGCGGTCTCGAGGAAAATAAATGCTTCTCTAAGAGGATCTCTGCCCGAACACAGAATTACATTTTGTCTCCTGGTTTCACTATATTAGTACACTGCTTTTACGCTAACATGTGTCATCCTGCAATGAAGTCATTTCCAGTGAGAGCATTCTCAGGCTAATGTTTCAGTCTAGTTCCATTGTTCAGACTATAAATGCATTATTGACAGTTGAGAGTTTATTATTAGTATTCTCTTAACTGCAGCTGCAAATTACAGTATGAACTGAATGAACCCAAAGTAAATGTGCTCCAATGCCGCTTAGAGCTTCACCTCTAACTGGCCAAAGCTACCATCTCCTGCTGTCTGGCTCTGATCAACTGTAAATGCCTTCACTCCCAAAGGGCTGCAGGTCAGCAAGCATACATGCCAAATTAGAGTCTGATTTTGACACTCCAAACTGGGACAAAGCTCCCAAATCAACCCCCTACCTTGAGCATGACCTCATCACATTACATTATTACAAAACTCAGTCTTTTCAACTTAGGTATCGTTTTATGTAAAGCCAGGGACACAGACTGCAGATTAACATGAAAAGGAATCGAGATGCTGAGGGGCACACCCTTCTTGTTTTCTCCTAGTAGGAAGCACATCTTATCTTGAAGGATCATAAATGTGGTGTGTAGTTCTAACCTTTGACAGCTGTGTCTTAATGAGTTAAGGCTTTCAGTCAGTGTGAATGAAGCATTTTTTAGGGAGGGGCAGCACATGTGTAGCACGCGGTTGAAAAAAAAAAAGAAAAAAAAGCAGTATTTAAAATCACACTTTCCTTTTAGAGTTCTCTATGGATATCACTATTTATCAGAGGAGAACTATCTAAATGACAAGATGTCCTGAGCAGAACATGTAGTGATAGTAATCCAAACTAAAAGTACATCTTTATCTTGTTACTGTTATGTGCAGGGTTCTTTTTATCTATACCCAAGAAGACATCCAGCTTTTACAGCTTAGCTCTTGACATGTAAACTCAAATGAACAATAATCAGTAGGTACACTAAAAAATTAAATGATCAAATGTTTGTATGTATATATATTATGAAGGGAATGTGGACACTTTAGGAAGTGACTAAAGCTTTTCAAAACTTAGTGTTTAGGGTTGATGGTAGTCACATTTTGTGGCCTTTGGACAAAACTGATAGCGATCGCTTAGGAATCTTGAAATCTACCTCTCACCAAGAAAGTGAGTGAGTCCATTAACCAAAATGATGAATGAGTCTTTAAAATCTACTGAATGCAAATGTTTTTGTCACTTAATTAAACATATCAAGAGAACAATACTTTAAGCTGCATCCCAACAAAGCCTCATGTTTGTTTGTAGCAACACTCTGAAGGAGACCTGATGACTTAACAATGGTGTTTTTGATTAGAAACAAAAGTTCCTGCATACTGAGATGATGAATGATGAATCCCATCACTCCACTATAAATACCCCCTTACTGTTGAGGTGCACATTCCAGGGGCTGCAGCTTTATAAGGCAACGGCAGCTCCATACCACTCTCAAGTGATCAGGCAATGCTGAGAGATAACAATGCTCTCAACAAGCTTATCGCTCCACTCTACAAGATTGAGTCATAGAGGTTATCTCTCCTAGCCCCTGAAGACAACAGCACTGAACTCACGTGTCGAGTTCAGCTTACTTTAACTGTCTGCAAACTACTGTATACCTGAGGGCAGGAAACCTGTGATGAAAGGCTTTAGTTTATGCTCAAAATGCTTCGATAAAAATAACGAGATAGCAGTAAGGCTCCTGAAGAACTTTGATTGATGGACACTTTGGCTGCTGATGTAATCTAAACTATGAGCTTTGAATTATGTGATGGTCTGAACTGCAACACCTTCAAATTCAACTGCTGATTTCTTCTTTTTTATATACAATCGAGCCACAGATTTTTTTGTCTATGAAAGAGCCTAAAAACTGTAAAAGCAAACATTCTCTTAGGGCTGTGGTTTAGATAATACAACACATTTAAGTATATGTCACACATATGTTTTAGGAAATCACCTTTTAAAACAAAACATTTTTTAAAAGAAGAGTTGAGAAAATTATTGTCAGATTAATTGAAAAGGATAAGTGAATCGGATGTGATTCAGGGTAAAAAAAATAAATAAATAAAATAAAGCTGTGAGAAAATTATACAGTTCTTTTGTATTATACTTGTTTTTAAAAGGCAAGTAATAGTATTTGAACAATGAGCCACTGATTAATAAATGCTTTGTCATCTAGATTATACAGTATGCGCACCGTGGGAAGGCTGTGGGAATAATGTAATAACACCCTTGGTGAAACCCTTTCATTCCAAAGAAAGTGTGAAGACATTACTTTACTTTACTCCAACCATTGCAAATCTTATCACTGAAATGTGATAATGACAGAGATTTACAGACTATTCCTTTTAATCTTTAACCTTCATTTCTACACACACATGGCCCTTCCACAGCCTTCACTTCGTCACACAGCACAATGAGTCACAGCATCAAAGAGCAGCAGTAAAATAATGTCTTCTCCTGCAGCACAATGAAGCACTACTGCTCTTGAACTAAACTGAGAGAAGCATTGATTTAAATTCCTAAGATGAATGGTGAGAGATTTTATCACCAGCAACATTATATCAGAACAGTGGGAAATCTCTTCTACAGCCTCTAAAAGCTGCTTCAACGACTCCTTCCTTGAGTCACAGACATTAGATTTAATCTTGTTATCTTGTATGAGGTGCAGAGGTGCCGAACAGAAAGTAAGAAATTACATAACATTTAAAGGGAATTTCAAGGAGGACCAGATCTCCTGATCCTCAGCAGAGGACATGAGGGTTCACACAGCAGTCTTTGATGGCCTTTTTGATCATAACATCTTAACAGCACAGACTTAACACCTGGAGACACATACACTTTTAGTACATGTGCTGCATTACAGTTTAAGTCAGAATTTGGAAATTACCAGCCGCAAGCCCATAATTACCACTTTCCTGCGTTTTCAGTGATCGCATATGGAAAAAACAGGCATGAAACATGGTCACCCACAAAATGTAAATACTCTTCTCCATGTCACAGCTGGCATCATATAATTTACAAAATGTACGACAATGTTTGCTGGCTAGTCTTTAAGTGAAGCTTTTTATTTAGATTTTACGAGGATGTGATTCTGATATTCAAACTTTTAAAAAACATTGTATGCTCCAGGCTCAGTTGCTGTTAGAAATGAGTAATAATGCCTTTCCTAAATGGAATTCCACCTTAGAGGCCTTGGAAATGCTACTTTTCAATTATTCTCTCACAATGACTGACATGATCGTGCATGAAAACCATTTTCTCGGTCTTGCATGGGAGATGACTGGACTTCTGTTTTTATGTGGTCTTCTCAGAGGTTAAGCATGTGGACTCTGAAAAGTTGGAAAAAGGTGACGCCACATAACTCTGGTATGAGTTAAATGAGAATCTAATAATAATAAGTGAATCGTTTGGTCACCATTGATTACATTTGGTCAAAACAAACCCACATGTACTCATTCCCAGTGAAGAAGGAAACTATCAGATTTTTGAGGGTTACATTTTAGATAAATAAGAGTTTTTACATCAGCTTTTTGGAGGTTTGTGATCTGCTAATTGTTCAGCTGTCTACCTCTAACTTTCATGTTCAGTTCTCTCTCAAAGCTCTTTCGTTTCATATTGCAGCAGTATGAAACTGGAAGAGGCCATAAACAAATAATGCACTTACATTTGCCTACTGACAAAAACCATAACTCCAATATGTACAAAAGCAACTGTTCCCTAACAAGTTGAAAGGTCATATTATGGTAATGCTTGTTTCTGCGGCTTACAAGAGGTCAATAAAAAGGTGTTAATGCAGATTAATAGTTTATTATCTAGGGCTTTAGGAGGCACTTCAGTCACCTGCAAAGTGGAAGATGTTCCACACTTCTGACTTTGTTATTATTATTATTATTCTTTTTTACAATGCAGTCTATGAGCTTTTTTATGGCTTGAGAGTTCCCACTGTACTGAAGCACAATTTCGAGAACAGTCAAGCGTTTTTCTCCGTGGGTGCCGCTGCTGTTGGCCCCAGCTCTCTGTACAGACAACTGTAATTTATCTGTGACAAATATGGAATGACAGAACACTGGCTCTCGCAAGTTTATGGTATAACAAACAAGAAATACATTTTGCAAGTTATTTTAGAAGTTCAGTCATGCTGACTGCAAATGTCCAGCCTCAGCTAATGCTACCAACCATTCACAGAAGCGCGCAGGACAGTGCACACCACCACCAGCAAAAGGACATGACGAGTCCCACGGACTTTGGCCAGCTTTATCTCCCTGGTCTTGCACACTCACCGTCAGCTTTTAAACTCATAAACCTTGTAAAACGACTCAACTGCAATACTGGCCATGTGGCTCTATAAAACACAACGTGGCATATTGTAATATGTATATCTATATATGTCTATAACAGTACATTTCAAAAGAGACTTAATTGCAGCCATATGGAGCTTTTGGCTGTCATGAAATGAATGTGCAGCTCAAGCTCGATGAAAGAGAATATTAAAACAAAAAAGCTCTTCATTCTTTGATTCATTCACATGTCTATTTTGGGGAGAATCTAAGCGGAAACACATGCTGTGACAACTTCCCATTTCCGAACTGTCTGCCTGTAGCCAGCACACTTTTTATCAGGTGTGTGTGACAAGGAATACCAGTTGTGCTTTCTCAGCAGTTGTAAGAAGGAAGAAATGAGTGAAGAAACTTCCTGAGAAAAAATGCTGATAAAGAATTTATGGAGATGTAAACGTGACAGAAAACAATCAACACATTTAAAGAGCCTTCAGTCAAAGTGTCATGTAGAAAGTGCTGATGGATTTGTTTAGTGTTTTAACACCAGGGAAGCAGAAAAAGACCTTCTTTTTTAATTCTTCCTTTTCGCTTTAAACAGCGGTTCCAACTGTTTTTGTATCAGTGATCTAAGGTCAGTTATTATGATCTTATCAGTTATTGATCTTAGATCAGTATTGTTAGATTAAAAAAAAAAAAAGGCTTCAGTTAATCAACGTTTGTAGGAACAGTCTGCCACATGTTTACCCTTTTATTCTGCAACTTTAAATACATTTAGTGTTGACCCGAAACTAATAACTGTACTGAACAAGTGTGTAACTGTGTGTGAGTTGTGTAGGTTTGTGTGTTCCACCTTAGTGAACGTGCACTCACCATTTCACGTTCCATGTCAGCAGGAACGCGGCAGGTCACATTGTGGTGGAGAGGCCGGTTATTGCAACAGAAGGACAAATGAAAAATGAAACAAAACATTAATGAGTGGACATACTGTGTAAAACTCTAAAAGATCACCTTACCCGGTGGTAACAACCCCGAACTGCACTTGGTGAAATTACGCACAGCGACATAATTCATTGTCATCTGCTCATGTCTCGTGGCTTCTTCGGCCGCACAAAGTAAATAAGACTGAATTTGAAACACCAGTGAGCACTTTACCTTTGTCTTTAGAGAGGAGACACAAAGTTCCCAAACCGCAGCTGTAAACACGGTGCGTGATCGCAGACCACGGACACCGTCCTGGAGCTCGTCCGAGTGCCAAGGATCAGACACCTGTAAGCGCCTGCTTTGGCAGACCTTCCCAGAGACGGGTCGACTTAACCCCGCCCCTACAGCCTGAAAAACGGCCCCCATGGTACTCCTAAACGGGCACGCCCACGGCAGCCGCCAGCATAGAGTCAGTGCCACCTGCTGGCAGCCTGCAGGAGGAGGATTGATGTGTTCGATCATAACCAGTATGTGACTTGGCCACTAGAAGGCCTCGTTAGGCTGAGCTACACTGGATCCTCTTATGATGAGTCCGCAAACCACACAGCTTAAAGGTAGCGTTGGCAACATGTACTGCAATGGTAGATTTCAGCCGTGTAAGAAGTATTTCCTTTACATCCTGTCATTAAAAGTATCAGAATTCAAATATGTATTTATACCAACACAAGTAAAAGCCCTGCAGTCATGTGACTCAACAAATAGGATGACAAAAATATGAGCAAAATGTTGTACACAGTGAACAGTACTATTGTATTTTTTTTACATTTATTTTTTAATTTAAATATTGCCTTTTTGGTGTTTTTCCTGCTTTTATTTTTGTAAATGTCTAAAATGCATTTTATGAGATTGGAGCTCATTCTTCGTATATGTTATCACTATATTGTTGTTAGTTTAAATTCACGCTAGTTGTCCTGCCTCTAATTATAAAACAAATGCCAAAATAATTCATTGCTGCACAACAGATAATAACTCTGGTTTCCCCAAATAATGCATTTGATCATGGATGGCAAGGCAGACAGTTATACAGTCTGTTTAAACAGTCTATGTAACTGTGCAGGTAAGGATGCTGACTATTCAAGACCTCCTCTGGTGAAAAATCACGTTTTTTTTTTTTAACCTTGTTTACACTTTTACAGAAAAATACAGTTTTTTATAAGGTGGAATATAAATCATGACTAAAACAAGCAATCAGTGATGTGGCTGAACATTTCCACCTTGAAACTGCAGTGTTCCAATATTCCAAGTCTCTCAAACACAGATTAAGGCTTTTGGAGTTCTATGCATAACAAGCTTTAGGAGCCAATCCTGTCAACTTGTGGCATGGGCCTTCCTGTACCATTACTCTTCTTAAGAAGCAGTGTCTGTGTGACTGACCGAATGCTAATTATAATACTTTTAATTGCCATTGTGTAGCACAGAGTACCTCAATAGCATTTGAGCAAAGTTGTGAGTGAGCTGGTATGCTCCAGTTGCAGGCAGTGGGTATGGGTTTTATACAGGGAATCCCTGAATGCTTTGCTGAGTATGAAATGGATTTGCAGTCATCAGATCTCAGCCCAGAACAATGTGCTTGACAGCATTCTATTGTATTGCAAAAGACACCTTTTCCTTTAATTTGTCACACATTTAAATGGACTGATGCTCCTCTGCTAACTTCCCCTTTGAACAGAAGACAATTATTGAGAAGATAGTTGTGATGTGTGTCACATCTAGAACATTGGTCTTACTTGAATTGCCCACATATTGAATTTCCCTTCTGGGATAAATAAAGTATTTTTCATTTCATTCACATAATGCAACATCAATACCACTGCAGTGTTTTCCAGAAATGAGAAGCACTGCTAAACCAAAAGACAACAAAGTCTATACCATCAGCAGGTTTGCCACACACATTTCAGTCATAGTCCAACTGTCAGTTTTTCATCTTTTTAATTTTTCTTAATGCAAGTAAAACTATTTGGAGCAAACAAACTATTTTGCATTTGCTGCATTTCATCTAATTTTACACAAGGACGCCTATTAGACCTGACAGAGGTGTTACAGTCAAATTTATTCAACCATGAATGCTTGATATAAACAAGTGTGCACGAAGGGGAGACCTTGTCCATAAGGTCCCGATCCTAAAACAAACGCCTACCTGAGATTCAGTTCAGTTCACCTATTCACGTGGTATTCACATAACATTGTAGACTATTTAGCTTTCTGTGGCATATCTTAATGCTACAGTACAACATTTTGGACAGCAGTTCTCAGTGACAGTTTTGGAAATTCTACAAGCTACAATGTTTGCCCTACTGTTTTACAAAAGAAAAGTTAAAAGTCATAAAATTTGATTTTCTTTTCTTTTTTTTTTGTTTTCACATTTTCTTTTTTCTCTTTCTTTTTTATATAAATCATTACTAAAACTCCTTACAAGTCTTTAGTATTGCTCTTGCTACATTAAAAAAAATAGAAAAATTACATCTGAATATTGAGCTATTGAGCTGTGGATGTGAATTATTTATAAAGAGCCTTGCTCTTGAATGTTCATGGCTATATTTCAATAGTCCTTAGCTGCTTACTCTCCATGTTTCCATTCATCTGTAATGGCCAGCTTCACATCAGCAATCGCAGAAAAAAGTATGAAGCAAAGAACAAGACATCAAAGAGTTTTAAGAGGCTCGTCAGCAAAAATTGCCTAGGATTCTGCAGAGGTGCTGGGTGTCACCAGATCATCTTCTCCCTGAGCGTCTCCCTCCACTGCTGCTGTTGCTGCAGTTGCTGCTGTGTCCGTTGCTACTCCCTGTTCGGTGGCCAATAAAGAAGGGTCTGTGTCGGGGGCTTCGAAGGACTCGCCCCCCAGGTCAGTCAGTTTGATGTAGCCCTTGCTGTTGGAGCGCTCTAGACGGGGGCAGCTGAAGCGCCTGGCTCTGTCACCTTGACGACACGCAGACAGAGACAGGCTGCAGCGGCGTGCAGACCTGGGCTGATCCGTGAGGGAGTTGAGCGACAGCTGTGACCCCATCACCGTGGCAACAGGCAATGGAGGAAATAGCTGGGTCCACTGCTGTTGAGGCTGAGCCTGCAGTGCCCCCTGTTGGTTAGCTGTATCTGTGGATATCTCCTCATGGCTCTGATGGGGCGGGGAGGAATCAATCATCAAGGCCTCCTCCTGCTTGCAGTCCATGTCGTCAGTCTGGCTCCTGCTGGTCTGTCCTTCCTCACTAATGTGTTCAGCAGCAGCCTCAATAACAACCTCTTCCTCTGAGCGCCCCTGTGCCTGTGCTCTTTCAGACTCCTCCACCTCACAGTTGTTCAGTTTGATCACAGGGAGGGTGAAAGCGTTTACAGAGGATGTGACGATGGAGGTGGTCTCCCACTGTCGAGGCTGTGGAGCATGCTCACTGCTATTGCTGTAGTCTTTGTAGATGCTGTAGACAGTGTCAGTGAAGGTCTGGACATCTCTGGACCAGCTACGTGGCCTACTGGCCAATGAGGAACGTCTGAACACCTCATCGCCCTCTAATTCAACCTGGAAACCAAGTCCAGTGGAGGGCCAGGAACTGCGAGTAAGCATCCCACTCGCAGGGAATGAACCCGACGGGCCCTCTGCACTCCTCGACTGTGTATAGTTCACCATGCCGTTTAGAGGGGTGTACTCTTTAGACCGTATGCTGTGCAGATCTATCACTGTGGAGTAGATGTCTCTCAGGTTAATGATTTTAGTTTTCTTGTCTCGGTTTTCATGGAGGACTGCATTGGCACAGATGAAGAGGAAAATGCCGATTCCCATCACCAGTGGTCCAAAGACTTTCAGATTGTCTGAGTATAGATAGTTATCCAGGAAGTCACAAAGTAAGCCACAGCGAGGGGAAGGGTTCTGGACACTACTGTTAGAATGGCTCTGGTTGACAAAATTTGTCTGGCCAGAGGGAGGCTTATCATGGGTCAAGTTAGAGGAAACAGGAGAACTTTTGGAGTAGCTCATCCTGTTGGCGTGGTATGCTCCAGTTCTGCGGCGCTCCTGGTACTCCTGCTGATTCTGGCTGGGCCAGTAGCCCAGTACAGCCATGGAAACCCCAACCATGAGAACTACGACTCCAACGGCGGCCACCAAACCAGCTGCTGAGCAGAAATTTAGCTTTCCCTTCACCACAACTACATCATTCTTCTTTTTTTTCTTGGATTTCCGCTTCCGTTTGTTTTCTGCTCGATTTTTAGATCGGAGTGAATCCTGGCGCCTGTTCATGCGCAGCAGGCCACCTGTGGCTATCATGGTGGCGATTAAACAGCCGGCTTGTCACTCAATCTGTGAGAACACAAAACAGAGAGGAGAGGATGTTTATTTTATACACATGTAATCAAGGTTCATCATGCATACAAGGCTGAAATATGGACCTCGAAGGTCCTGAATTTACTTACATTTACTTATATTTGGCTTAGTTGAAAATCTGAATGGGAAAAGGTCCTATGCACCCTAAAACACAACATAAATGGAAGGGCCTTAAAAGAATAATTTACTATTTTTAGAAAAACTACGTTTAGTCAATACCATTCTCATGTCTGTAGGATAAATGTGAAATTAGAGCCAGCAGCTGGGTGGCTTAGTTTAGCACAAATAATGGAAACTTGGACAAAAAGTTAACCTACCTTTGTCTAGATATAACAAAATCTACCCACAACAGCGCTGAAGTTTATAGTTCAAAGTCATATATCTTTGTAGTTTAACCAGAAATACAAAAGAGCCATAGTATCCTTTTGTTTTTTCCCTTCTTCTTTCAGTGTGGTATGGCTTTTTGTGCATGTGGAAAGCCTGTAAGCTTACCAAGTCCAAAGTTCATACCAAACAGAGTCATTCTCTCTCACAGAAACCATTGTGTCCAACCTGCCTGCAACACCTAGTTTGAAATCCAGACTTTTCTTCCGCTACTTATTTACATCACCATGTAACACATTTGCACCTGTCTGGTACCAAGTTTGGCCATCAAACAAAGAATGAGCATCCCTTGCAGTCCGCCATTGTCACCTCACTAGAGCTGCTTCTGCTACTGCTACATCTGTTTACTCAGAGATCTGAGGTGGTAACCAACCTCATTTTCGTCTGGCCAGCTTTCCAATCAGAGCAGATGAGGCTTTTCTGAAGGGAGTCCCTAAAGAGACAGGAGCTAAAACAGATGATTGGGTGAGAAGAGGTGCTTCAGCAATCTACAGTATGAGAAAAATAATGTGCTTTTGAACAATAAGGCATGAAACATATTCGAGTAGAATCAAAAAATATAATTTGAAATCTGTAAATGTATAATGTATGGGCTTTTTAAAGGGGGACCAATGTGCATTTTTGCCTCGAGGTCTGCTCTGGGTTTTATCTAGCGCTGTACCAGAGATGATCCAACAGGTAGAGGACCAATCCAGCAAAAGACACATGTGATATTAGTCATCCGATGGAGATTTAACCAACAGAAAACATCCATCCGCCGCCGCTGCTGGATCTATGAATACAGTTATGTGGGCAAAACACAGACAAATACCCAAGTTGACAACAGAGAACAACAAGTGCTATTTATCTAAATTCAGCTGTGCTGGCACAATATCAACCTATGGAAATGTAATGTGTCAAGACAGAAAGCCAGCAGGCATGTTCTCTCCACCTCACCCTATTTTTTTTTTTTTTTTACTCTCATTCTCGTTCTGTCTCTCCTCTCTCCAACCTCTCTCTCCTACCAACACTCTCATTCCTGCTTTCTACCCAAATCCATTTCACCATCAACCAACGCAGCTGTGCTTCAAGATGACAGCGCCCTTCACATAGAGCACAGCACAAAGGCAAACCCGAGCTATTAGCCATTTGCTTATACACAAACACAGCCTCTGCCATGTAGAACGTGCACATGTGTGTCTTTATGATTACGCAGTACAGGCCAGTCACTGCTGTATGATAGCAGAAGCTGTGGTCCAAAGGGCAATGAAGCCACCAACACTTATCATGATTACAGATGATGAGTTTCAGCCACATGTGGTGAATAACAATGGGAGGATAAGGATGATTAATTACACAGATTCTAGCTTTCCCTCCTTGATTGTGCTGGTGGCTAGATATTTAATTTGATAATTTGCATCTAATTGTGTATGACTTGGGGCTTAGCTTCATGAATGACTTATTTCACAAATTCAAAAACTCATTTTAAGCAGCAAGTATTAAAAAAATAGGAGCTTTTTAAAGGTTACAGATGGAGGCCCTTAACATCCCCTTTTTAATTCCAGTTTTTTGCACGCAATTCCCACTGAAAGTAGAACACAGAGCTCTGCACCTGAGCTTCAGCAAACATCACACCGGTACTCAGCTGCTGTTTATAGCGACTTTCTGTGTATATCACATCCAATAAGCACTCAAATGCCTCCTGGGCGAGAGCAAGTCAACCTGCACTAACACTGATAAAGCGTAGGCAGACCTCTCTATGATTGGGGAGAGCAGGGCAGCGGTAGCGTGGACCAGAAGTGGGTGTGGACAAGTCGTGGTTGTGTCTCTGTCTGCGGTGCTGAACAGGAAGCTGCCAAAACTCCTCGATTTGCCTCCTAAAAGCCGCTCATCTGGCAGGATGGAGAGGAAAGGAGAATGGTCTTAACGCGCGCCCCCCACCAACCCCCTTTCTCCATCTGCGGGGGCGCATATTTTCACTCAATGTTGCATGAGTAATCGACTGTTGACATTACGGCGCATCTGTTTCTCTTCTTTTTGGAAAATACCGCGAAACAAATATGTGCTGCCGTGGAGCTGGAGGTGCCCTGAAAATGTCCAGAGCCACGGCGACGCATCTCGCTCCAACACAAAGCCAAAACACTGTATTCTGTTGCTCTCAAGGTGCAGACACATGACAAACATCCATACCTTCACCACGGCCTGACGAAGCCCATGCTTCCATAACTAACACTACAACTCGAGCGATGTGCTTACAATCACACTACAGAAATAACCAACTGACGTCTCCCACCAACTTATTAGAAATCGGTATCTAATGGCAACATCTCGGCCATTAAAAAAAAAAAAAAGTTTAATACAATGAGCAGATTCCCGATTACAATATTGCTATTTTATCCACATTTTCTCTCTATGTCCATCGCGCATTTGACAGATGAAGCATCATACATGCGCGACAGATCGAAATAAATGCATCAAAACGCAAAATAAGCTCAATTTTAATCTCACGAATAAAAGTAAACAGGCAGAAGTGCGCAGTTCTCCAAGTCCAACGCCTTCTTTGCATCAAAACTCTTGTCCCTGGAATCTATTCAAGAGCAAAACCCTGAAACTAGTCTGTCACCGAATTAAAAGACTTCCTTAACCTCGTTGTGCCTCGAAACAATGGAGTCAGAATCGACTATTAAACCCGAAAGAAGCAGTTGGCGGTAAAAAGGCGCAGCGCGGATCATTGGTGACATGAAAAATCTCATCAAATGAAACAATCAAACAGCGCGTCTCTCACCAGAAATTGTGGCTTGACAATAAAACATCTTCAAAGGCGCGCTCCTCGTTCAGCTGAGCCTGTCGTGGTGCGCCACTTTGGTGCCAAGAGCTGGAAGAGTGGGTTTCTTGTTAGACGCGGATTCACAATAGACCGGCAGGGGCGGGCCAACCGCATTTCTATTGGCGGTGATTATTGGGCACGGGGGTAAAACGAGGGTTGCTAAGAGCGTTTATCCTACTGTATGCTCGACTCCAGATATGTTTCTCCATATTTCTAAACTAAATAGAAACATGTATTTTCCCCAGTGTAAGGCTTTTGCACAATGGCTAGGGGATTTTTTTTTTTATGACAAATTGCTACATTAGACTACTTATTTGTGCGCATGTTTCTAATAAATGGGGTAGAAATACAATGCATGAATACAGTATTATGCTATAGGTCTCAAATTGCACGAGTTTAGGTGAGAGAATGGCATATTGAATACATCAAATCCATCATCTCTTACATCATGTGCCTTCCCCTTGGGTTAGATTGCTGTAATTGCTCGTATGCTGTGCCGTTGTGTTTAACAAAATTAAATATGACAGAGTCCAGATGTGAGACTGGAGACAGAGGCAGCAGCTTTACACTGGGCAGGGGGAGGCATGCGTAACAAAGCTCAGCGCTGATGCTCCAGAGAGTTGACTGCGAATTTATGACCCAGAAATGTGTTTTGTTTATGGCATAAATTATTGGAAGGAACAGGAAAAAAGAAATCCAGTGTGCATGCCGTAGTCAGAGCTAAAGTATACACGGACAGGGGAAATAATCCAGGGGTTTTTCAAGAGCTGCCTTTAATCCTTTAGCGTTAACCAGTGCAGAGTTGGTCTGGGGGTCTGGAGCAGCTTTCAGCAGGACTCTAAGCTGTGCAATATAGGAAGATAGAGTGACACATAACAGATGTTCCTGAGCTTGTCACACAGACTTAAAATCTCCAAGCAGCAGCTATCATTACAAAATAAACAGCATGAAACATGTCTTAACAGCTTTCAGAAGTAAAATGGAATCAATGATATGGAGCCAACTTGACTGAAGATAAACCTGGTGTTAGGTGAATTATTGTCATTTGGAAGGGCAGGTGGAAGCCTCACCGGCCCATCAAGTGTATTTATACCCTTATACTCACTCATTTGAAGTAGCTGTGGAGAGCAACTCAGAGACAATGAGGTATATTTACTGAACTTTTTTTTTTTTTCTTTTTAAATCTTAAATTTTCTAAGTATAGTTTTGGAAATATACTTAATTTTATCAGCAAAATGCAACCAAAATCACACTACCCTTAGTTACATCATTGTGTAAACGTGTGTGTGCGTGTGTGTGCTATGGCCTTTTTGATTTGACAGTTGACACTGCAGGCGGTATGACATGCAGCAAAGGTCTGGACAGCATGGAATTAAATCCCACTTATTTCAAATACAGTTTGTTTTTGATGTCTGAGATTCACCACAAACTCCCTCAAATTTGTCTTGTTGACTCTGTAACACCTGTTCTGCTGAATCTATTTACTATATTGAATGCTTTCCTGTTTACACAATGTAGGGCTACAGAGAGGTATTCAGGGTAAAGGCTGAGAGTTATCTAACAGTTGTGGGAAGCATAGTTTGCATCACCTACAGGTGAATGAGCAGATTGCAGACTAGTGCAGAAACTGCAACAAAAATTCTGCAGACTTTCTAACTTGCCTTAATGACTTTACCCTCACAGACTTAATAATTTATTATCTAGACATCCACAGGTAATTAAACCTATCTAGAACATAGTGATGAATTATGGGTGCAGTGGGGTTTCGTCGTTCCTCAAAATGAAAAAAGGGAATATGAAAAAAGTGCAAAGAGGGGAACGAAAGACTGAGAAGGAAAGAGATAGTGAACTTCCATTATGCCCCAGTCTCCGATGCTGCGTCTTTCATCTTTGGGAGGGACATTCCCATCCCCACTGCAGCAGTAATTCAATAATTCAATTCATTCCTCAGTGATCATATCATGTCTGTCATGGTTATTTAAGACACCACTCTTCTGTTCTGTCTGCAGTGAGTGATGTCCCTCCTATACAAGCCTCTCATATTTGCTCCTATACCAGTTTCTGATGCTTATCAAAAAAATAAAATAAAATAGATCATCCCTTCAAGCAGCCCAGGAGATGGTGCACCACAGTTGGGCTCACATACACTCCAGTGTCAAAAATAGTTTCAGTGATTTTTCTACTGTAACCTAACCGGCTTTGCTACTGTATCTGCACAACCACAGCACAGAAGGAGACATTTGCTTTGTCCTCTAGCTTGCTTTCCTCCTCCAACACCCTTTCTGTGTGTAGTGTGTGTGTGCAATATGCTTGTTAGCAGCTAAAAGATCCATCTGAAGCAGTTTCAGGAGCTGCAGGGGTTTAATTTCATTTCTTGGACCCAACCAGCTAATTGGAATTGTGGAAAGTGGGAATATAGGCTCAGCGAGAGATCAACTTCCTTCAGGGGACATCATCATTACGGTCTATGTTGCTGCACAAGTCAAAGGGCTTTACAGTTGGAAAGATAAAAGGAATGTTCCTTTCCAAGGTCTTAGAGGTAAGGACACAATAGCTGATGGATGATGGCCCACCAATTAATGTGAAACCTGCACTGGTCTGAACTGTTGAGGTCTTGTGACTGCTGAGATGTACAATCGATGCTCAAAGGATAAGGCTACCCTTTTTTTTTTCTATTTCTAACAATATTTATGTTTTCTGATCAAAGTCCCATCAAGTCAAAAACAAATGATCCACCAGTCTCTTCCCCACTCAGACACTCTTGTTCTACTGAAATTGTACTTTTCTTTAAAAAAAAAAAAGGCAAATTAAACTAATCAAACAGCTAGGCACTGTAGTTTTCAGCAAATGTTACTCAAACAGAAATGTACTGTGTAGTTGTTAGAGACTGTTTTCAGCTGCAGATGAATACACAATTGATTCTCTGTGAATATTCATAGCAGCTGAACAGTGTGTGTGGTAGACTTATTAGAAATTGCTGACTCTATGTTTATTATAACAAAAGAGACAGTCCAGTGCTACAGAATGCCTAACTGATGTTTTTACTAGTTTTTGTACAACAATGGAGCTCTTTGTTACAGATAAAAAGCTACATTAGTATATAGCAACAGAAGCAATACTTATTAGTAGCATCAATTCATTGGTTGGTTTGCATTTATTCATGGTATTTTTAACAAAATAAAAAAATAACCCCAAATTTCTCCTTTAACTGGATTATTTTTTGTAACTCATTAACCAAAATCTCATGTGTAAATCACAACATGCTATCAGTGCATGAATAAGGTGAAATAAAACTGTAGGTTTTTAAAGCCAGAGTATTCTTTTTCACCATGATACAATTATTAAATCCAAACCTATCCATCTGCTGACCCTCTGTTTTTAGTTGAAGTTATAGACCATGTTCATTATCTTGCACAATGGTATCCCAAGAAAGAAAGTCCACATAAATCACACCAGAGTTTCCCACAGTAGCCATCAACTGCACCACTGTCTGCTCAGGTACTATGGGGAGAAGACCTTCTTTTGATGAATGACCATTAGGACCCATCTGCAGCTTCTAGTTGTGGCTAATGAGATGCATGACAGCGCTGCGACTGATACAGGTCATGGAGACATATGGGCATTTCTGGTCGATTCATTTCTATGTTCGGCAGCCATGCATCTCTGACATTATGGGGAATGCTGAAAATGAAATGGAACAACCAGTCGAATCAGGCAAAAGGGACCAGTAGTCGGGTTACCAAGGAGAAAGGATCAGGAGAGTGCAAGGCAAATGGAGGAGGGTGCGAGTGGAGAGCAGCAGGTGAACACTTGTTCCCAGCAGGTAGCCAATTCCCACTGGTGACCTTGTTTCATTTCCACAGTGTAAATGTCTGATAAATAGGTGAGCAAGGACCCAAACATGAATAGAGGCCAGCATTAGCACACATATCATCAGCTTGTAACACTAATGGGAACTCATGGGGAAAATATATAGAGGTGATATGTTCTTGTAATGGAAAACAGCCCCAGATAGCAAACTCTAACAACTCTTTGAAGTTTATACTGAGTTATACCAAAGTTTGCCAAAAGAAAACATAAAAACAAAGTCTGAGAGTTTCTCTGAATGTGTGCATGAAGTGGATAATAACGCAGCATTGAGCAGAGTCTGAATTAGCTCAAGAAAAGACAGTAATTACAATCCTCAAAATAAAAAGAGCTGCTCCCCCAAAACTGCAGGATCATGAATCTTGTAGGCTGAGCAGCAACAAAAGAAGCTGTTTTTTCACTGTTTAGCTTCATGGCCACATTTTGCAGTGCAGTGAGGCTGTTGCGCAATCAGTACTAATTCTCAGGGCTTGTAAGATGCAAGCTTCATGAGATCAGTGAGAAAGCCTTCTTTGATCTCCCATGCTAGATAATATAGGTCATCTCTTCAGGGAGAAACAACAAAGACCAAATGAGGCGGAAAATACCATTCTACCCACCTCCAGGAGCAAGAAGTAAATAGCCTCTCAGATGAGAACCGCAGCAAATAGCCCCGCAGACCTATTTTTAGGGTCTTGATCTTTGCCATTTTTAACACAACGGTCCATCAGCTTGTATGCTGACGAGAGAAAAAGGAATTTCTAAAATGTGAAATATTGCTTCTGTCATTTTCTATTCTGCTGCCTGTATGTGGAGCCTGTTCAGACTGGGTATCCATGGCAACCATTTTATAATGCCTCGTGAAACACCTTAGAAGAGGTTCCTTTTTATCTGGGCTGGAGGGCTGGGTCAGAGGCAGCGAAGACTCAAAAGAGAGGGAAAAAGTGACAGCTGACGGCTTGTGCATGATATATTTTTTCAGATGACATTCTTGTAAGTCACGCCCTTAAATTGAATGACTTGCATAAAAGAATATGATAGGGGCAAAAATGAAAAGAGGTCATTCAGAGAGGCCAGAAAAAATATGATGACATGAGACATGCTGGCACTGACATTCACTGTACAGGAGCATGTTCTCAGGATCCTGGAGGACGAGTCCAGTCATGTGGAATACAGCAGGCGTGAAATTGATAGGAGGGGGGCATGCAGCCAGCTGGGTCTTCTGCAGGGGTGAGCCAGAGCCCATGCCAGGAACTGACAGGACCAATCAGGGAAGAGCTCAGGCCTCATCCATGCATGCTAATCAGCCCGTCAGAGGAGCCTGGGTTGAGGGCATCTGCAGGGGTTCATTGCTATGGATACAGTAGCCGTCACATGATATTACCTGAGCAGGTAAACCGAGTGAAAGGAATGTGGTGTCTTGGCATTGGCTGCACAAGTCTGCACGACCTTCAGTTACATCATGGGTTCTCAGAACAGTCAAAAGCTGTAGGGTGAGGAAGTAAAAGGACGGACATTTGAAATGCTACTTTAATACATAATAGCAATTCATGATGGAATACAAAACTGAATATTACATTGTTCCCTTCAAACAAATTGGATAGAAAACAAGAACACTTTGTCTGAAAACAAAAAGAATTTAGGAGTGTTCAAAACGGCAGAAGTAGTCGCTCATCATTTAAGCACAATCATCTAAATGGATTTTAGGGTAATGTAGCTAGTTTGTCTCTTTCACAGCTCAACTCCCATTTCTATTTTGTGTTGTGAGACACATATGGCGGTATGGCAACGTCATGTCAGTTGATTTTGGAAACTATTGGCTTGGTTTGGTTCGAGACCAACAAGCAAAACTCCCCAAAGTGTTGTATTCTTTGGATAAGCTCTTTAATCATTTTAAAAGGCTCCAGTGAGCCACCGGAGTAAGAGACACAGGCAACAGTAGATGATAGATAGATATGACTGCTGGAATAAACAACACCATTATATTATTTTGACTTTGGAGAGTCAAATATGCTGTAAATTTGACAACATGAATTGTCTCTAAAGCTGATTTCCTTGTTGGAAATACAATGCAGTCTTTTTCAATGCATATATTTAGCACATTAATCACTTATCTCCATCACAACGTTCCCAGTCGTGTAGCAACTGCCTGAAAACATATTTCCGATCAAAAGGGTTTCATCTTTGTGGTCGACCTAACACAACCACTTTTGACTGCTTTTATCCAGAGCATCTTTGAGGTCATTCATCTTTTCATATGCTAATGTTTTAATCAACATTTCCCAATGAATTAAGCCTTTGCAGGACTCTGGCTCATTTGTGTTATCTGGGATATTAACCTTTTCTGCTGGAAGGACAGCTGAAAATTCTAACTGTCTGGGTGTATTTAAAAGATAATGATTTTTCCTCTGTTGACAGAGTGAATGAATCAGTATAGCTTTGTCAGTGCATATAGACTAACAATTCAGTTCCAGCCACAACTGACCTGCCTTTTTCACCCCAAACCTTGAATGGAAATCATAAAAGAAAGTTATTATAAAGAGATTTAGAGCTTACTTCAACACACTGGCAGACTTAAATCATACTGATTGTGTGTTATCTTCAAATCTGTGCAGTTTCGAGAAGCACGATCTGTGCTGTCATTAATTTGGCTTATTAAAAGGCAGCATGAAAAGGAAGTAATGGGAAAAGGCACAAGGCAAAGTGAAGAGACGGACAGTGTCAGTGAGAAGCAAGAAGGAACACTGATATAGAATCTTTTGTCCCAATGAAATGTGCCTCACAGTGAAGCAGAAAACATTACAGGAATGCTTCTGTCTGCTTTTGAGTGACGTTAAACCCACATAAATTGATATTTTGGCCATTTGCATGATAATCTGTCAACACAACACCCACAAATCATGCCCATATAAAGTTAATAAAGGATTACACAAACAGTTGTCTATTTTAACAGTCAGCAGAACTTCAGTGCCAAAATTCACTATCCTTGTAGCAGTGTGGTTGGTCTGCAGTGCTTCAGCTCCTGAGGGAAATATCTGTGTCTTTAGCTGCTAAATAGTCAGCCATGTTCATCAGCTGCTCACTGTGTCTGCCTGCTGTTCAGTATTTGGCTGGTAGTACAGAATGCATTTATCAGAGCTTTGTGGATTTTGTTACTACAAGGGACCCCTTACACATAGTCATTCGATCCATTGTTAAAATATAGTTGATTACCGCAACTTTAACATTGCAGCACAAAGCTGGCAAAATTCTAATTTTGTCAGTTTTAGGCAGAGCCAAAGGAAAATCCATCCATCCATTATCCACAGACCGCTTAATCCTCACTAGGGTTGTGGGGGGGCTGGAGCCTATCCCTGCTGATTTAGGGCGAAGGCAGGGGACACCCTGGGCAGGTTGTCAGTCGATCGCAGGGCCACACTTAGAGACAGACAACCAAGCACACTCACATTCACACCTACGGACAATTTAGAATCACCAATTAACGTCAACATGTATTTCTACTTGTGGGAGGAAGCCAGAGAGAACCCACACTGCAGGGGTAGAACATTTAAACTCCATGCAGAAAGATCCCAGGTGTCCTCACCGGGGCACAGACTAGCGACCTTCTTGCTGCGAGTTAATGGTGCTAACCACCGAGCCACCTTGCAGCCCCCCAATGGAAAATCACGAGGCATAATTAATAATAACTTCTAAAAGAAAAAATACAATGTCCGCCAAATAAATTCACACTGCCTTTCACTGTATGCAGACTGATAATGCTTCCTGTCATGCATAGTCATCCTCCAAGACCTGTCCTGAGCCAAGAAAAAACCCTGCATCTAGGTCATCATCAGTTAAACATTTTAACAAACTCAGTTTATGACATTCCTGTCAGTCTCGCCTATACTTTGTGTTTAAGGCTAACTACCTAATGCCTTTACCTGTATGAATAGCACAATAGAAGAATACGGTATGTTAAATATTATGGGGCATTTCATTTGAACTTCCCATTCAGGAAATTCAACTTGTAGCTTCTATCTATAGGCATGTTTGCATGTGTAAAAGAAAGCGTTGGAATTTGTAAAAGCGACAAACCTGAAAAAAAGATTTTCTTGGAAGCATTCTTAGTTTTCTGATTTGTTTTACAGGAACTGTGCAAATCGAGCGCCATGTCATTTCCAGCTCTGACTTCCAAGATAAACAGAGCGCTGCCAATGCCCTTACAGGAAAGTCTTACCACTTGGCAGCATCTTGGTAATGCCCCTGGGTAGTCATTTCCGGCTAACAAAACCAGGCTCTTATCTAAAACAATGAAGAGAGAGACATAACTGCTATGTCATTGGTCATCGGGACATAAAAACTGCACTCATAGAATCACTAGTATAATTGGACATAAACTGCTTAACAAGTTTTGTGACTTGGCAACCAAAACAAGGTTTATAAAGTGTTTATGCTTCTGCAATGCATGCACACAGTTTTATGACACTGCACTTGCATCAGTACAACAGCATGATGCAAAATGCAAATGATTGGCTTCATGGGGGAACATGTGTCGTACAGAATTCTCTTGTACATTTTTATTATTCAGGATTCTTTAGGTAGTGGTCTTTTCCTTGTAACATCTCTGGTGCAGCATCATACCTACACCTACTAAACATCAGCATGTTAGCATTGTCATTGTCAGCAATAATGCTAAAATTAGCATTCAGTTTAAAACACCGCTGTGCCTGAGTACAACCACGGAATCGATAGCATGGACGTACGCTCTTGTTTTGATGATAAAAGCCACTTTTTGTTGTCTTGGTTACATGACTGAGCCATGTAAGGTCAGAATCAACAAAAACACCCAGATGTCTGACCTTTGTGGACAGTCTGGTTGATACATTTCCTGAAAATTGAGCCCGCCAAAAAAGGAAATACTTTACATTTTGTCACAGTACTGGTCATTAAACAGTCCCCCACTACCAGAAAGGCTCCTGTATGGCTGTAGGCATCAGAACATGTAGTATTGCACCACTCAGGCATACTGTACACTGTGCTATTATCATCTTTTGCTGCTGGAGAGAGCGTGAGTGGGAGACAGGAATACAGAAAAAAAGAAGGAAAACACAGAACAAAGCAGGTTGTAAACTGGCCTAAGACCAAACAGTCCAGTGAGAGCACTTACTCATCACTTTCCTGTCTCTGAACCACACTCAGAGCAAGGAGAGTGTGGCAGGACAAAGACTGATCGACTCTGCTGTTTTAACCACACTATCGACACAGGCAGGGCAAAGCTTAACAGATGCTCTGACTTTGCTTTATGTTAATACACATAGCATCCATGCTGTGTGCTGTCAGCTCTTCACCATAATGATGGATCTTCTGGATAGAAAAATCAATTATCAGGAATTGACCTACAGATCTTGCTTAAAGCAGCTTTAATGAATAACAGCAAAGTGAAAACAAAATGACAACGCAAGAGGGATTGCTTTCAGTGATGAACCTGCGGGAGAACTATCTGCTCTCTGCACTCTTTAACTGTCCAGAGTCCACCTCTTGCGACTCCTATAGCATAGTTTTTCGCAGCAGCAGGATGCACTTTCCTGTAATTATTTTTTAAAAAAATTAGAAATCTGCTTTCTGATCTGATCTGATTACCTGCTCTGCACCAAACGGCAGACAGACACAGTTAGCAACTCGCTGGTGAACATCAAGAAGTATTTAAAAGATAACAACCCAAAAATGTCCCAAACAGAAACAAAAGAGTGTCAATACTAGAATTGGAATATTGTCGACCTGACTCAGAATTAATAATAATGTTGACCCGAAAGCAACTGATGCCAGCAAGTTTAATATATCTACTTGAAAGTTACAATATATTTACTTGTTGTAACTGCTTCTAAGTGGTCTAAAAACGTTATTGCAGGTCATTGTATGTGTATGTTATATAGACAGTATATATATATATGATGTTTTTTATTACTTAATTAATGATATAATATGTTTGTTTGCTTGTATCATATGCTTCATTATATTTTAGTTTGTACAGTTTCTTTTCTTACCTTAAAATTTGAAACGGGTTAAATATGCAATGATATATTATCGTTCCTGCTGCCCTCTCACAACAGCACTAAAGCAGTCATGCAGAAATTCAGGTAGTAATCCAAAATGGTCTGAACTGTTTCAAATATGGTAATAGAAATGTTCCTCAGGGATCTCAGTCCAACTCGGCTCGGCTGCATCCCTCACTCCCTTCAGCATTTTCAGCGGCAAATTAATGCAGTGAGTCTACTCCCTATAATACCTAAAATTGAGGATGCACTGAGCTGAGGTGTGAGGTGTGAAATGAAATTAAGTCATGTTCCTGTGTACATTAATGGAGGCACACACTCTTCAACAACCAGATGTTAATAAGCTGTGCACATTGAAATAATGCTCAGTTGTTACAGATGGACCTCTGCCAAGAAAAGCTTCTTAGTGTTACCATATTACAGTCATCAGTGTGTGCCTTCGACTCAAGCCTGGACAGATCAATTGGCTCACTGGGAACAGCAAATTGGGATCCTGACATCAGCATTTTGTGACCGAATTGCAATACATCAAACCAGCCAAACATTTTCCACTCAGTTGTTCATTATTGTTGATCAGTGTTGCCACTACTGGCTTATCTACTTGCTTCTATTTGAAAAAAAATCAGTTCAGCTGCTGCAGTTTATCCACTCGTGGCAGATTGGCCTGAAGCACTAAAATGGCTTCTTCAAGAAGGAGTTCCAGAAAGCAATTGCCACTGAGGGTCAGTAGAGTGTAACACCAGATGCTACTTCCTAACATCTGTTAAGAAATGCTTCAAGACAGACTGGCCTAAGGACCAACCGTGCTCCAAAGCCTGACATGATAAGAATAGATGACTGTCAAATACACTTGATGGTAGAATGTGTAGGCTTTAGCTATGCAATTTCAAATGACTGACAGATGTGCATGCACATGGATATCAAAGGAAGGCTATAGAAAACATAGAGCCACCCCCAGGGTTTGAAGACATGTAGAAATATGCATTGTCAGCTTCGTTGTTCTCTGGGGCTTTCTCTTCAGGAGCTAGATATTGCTGAGTTTTGAATTCTTTGTCAGATGTCAACTGAGGGTAGATCTATGACACAGTGCATAGCTTTGTGCATCTTCAGTAGGCAGGGAGGTCATTTTCAGTAAACGGAAACTGGCATTCTGATATGGCACTGCCAAGAGATATCCGTGTATAACTCACAGTAATACAATACTTTGATGTCTGTACCAAACAAACAGGAAACAGTGTGTTTATCAGAAGTGTTTACAATTACAGGATGGCATCCTGTTTTGCTAGAATTGGACAGAGTCATGCTAGTTGTTCATATGTGTTTTAGTCTTTATGTAAAACTAATCTAACTTTGCTGCTGAAAGGTGTTCATCTTTTGATTTTACTTTTGGCAAGAAAGTGTATTTCCCTAAATGTCAAACCATTTCTTTATCCTTGATCAGAGGGGAAACAGGCCTCGTGTGAAGGAATTCCTTAGTATTAAGCATTGGTCTTCCACTCCATGCTTGGTAAGTCAGCAGAGTCAGATAGAAACCATAATAAAATTTATAATTTCATTTAGCAGATGTTTTTATCCAAAGTGACGTACATTTTTGAGAGTAGATCACATTCATACACCAATAGCGACAGAGCTGTCGTGCAAGGTGCTGCCATTGGGGGCAACTTCTTGGGTTCAGTGTCCTGTCCAAGGACGCTTCGACTGTGGAGGGCCCGAGGATTGAACTGGCAACCTTGCTCTACCACCTGAGCCACAGCCGCCCTAATACAGAAAGGTTTTTCCCATGAATCTTTACACCTCACAGTCTGGTGGATCTCAGGATGATGACCATTGGCTTGAGATGATATCTGTCATACTAGGTGGAAGAAACTCGCAACAACAAGACGTTCTTTGACAAGACAAACATACCACTCACATGGCATGACAAGACAACTACAAGCTGCTCAGTTCTGCTAAACTACATGTAGTCTTCCTCTGTTGAAAGGACAAGAACCAGCAGCAGCACCGAGTCTGGGAGAGGGGTGAGAGGAGTCAAACATGAGTCATTGTGCTCCTTAGGTTACCATTGTGTTTTTGGGACAATGGATGTCGTCCTGGCACTACCGTCATCTTATCACAAGAGAAGCCTGGCAGTTGTCACAGTCTGGAATATGAGGCAGTCACTCTTGGCTGTGTAGCTGAGAAAGGTGAATGACGTGATAGTGTTACCAAGGACTTTTTAAATGGAGGCATTCTCCGGAAGGTTGCATAGTGCCATCATGATTGGTGAGGTCGTGCGATGAGATGAGCAGAGGAAGAACTAGACTTACAAAACAGAGCACCCTCCATCTCAAGGTGAACAGTTATGTAACGTTCCTTGAATGCTTTGTCCATCACAAATTAAAACACATCCATGTTTTTGAGACTTTTCTCAAAAAGCTGCCTCCAATCCAATAGAGTGCGGAAGGAGATCTGAATTTTCTTTGCAGTGCTTAAAGCCATTAAAAAAAAAATTTAAATATGAAAAATAAAACGCCTACATTTCTTTCCAAAAACAGGGCCCAGTATCAAAAACAGTCAGCTCTGTCAACATTTATTCAGGTTTCACAGGGACCATTTCTTCTTAAGTGAAAAAGGGTACCAGTTATAACTGTTTTTGTTTTGTTTGTTTGCTTTGTTATTTTTGGTGAACTGAACATTGAACCCATATGAAACTTGATGTCTTTAACCAGATGTAGATTGTGGATATAAACCTGCCCCTGGCCAAAACTCCCAGTTCGTGTCTGCATGTTACAATTTTCTTCACAAAGGGAAACAACAAGAAGAAACTCCACAAGCTGTTGCTCCAAAAAATCAAACTGAAATTTACATATTTTTTGTTCTGCATTATTCACTGAAATCACGGTGCTTCTTTGCCTGCCTGCAAATATTCCACCACAACAATTCCACTCTACTTTTTCGAGAGAACACCAAAGTCGCAACCTGCGTTTAGCTCCACCCACAACGACTGTGATTGGTTTAAAGAAATACAAACAAGCCAGAGTGTTTTTTCCTCATAGCAGAATGGTGCAGCCAGACCACTATGTTCTACAGGATTGATCGGAAAAATGATCACCATCTTTTTTATTTAAAATAGTGAGCTTGTTGAAGTTCATTTGGGGTATTTTATCATTTTATTATCAGACATAACATTCCACATTGCCCAACTGTTTTCATATTGTCATGTTATAACTTGTCCTTTATTAAAATAGTCCTTATAGTTGTTATAGTGTGTCATTTAGAAAGGCCTCACTCCCGTGTCGCTTGCACACATAGTTCAGTATACTATCACTGTGACGCCACACATCTACTCATTCTATTACAAAGTGAGTCAGTTGGCGAGTCCACTCCAGGTTACATTGTCATGCATGTCTCTCTAACATCCAGCAGCTCTATGTACCTCCTAATTAGCACTCAGTGAGCACACTGCACATCCAAGCTCAGCACTGCTCTAGATCTCAATTAGATACACTCTCTTGACATATACCTTCTTCCCCTTAGGTTCCCTTTGTCTGCTCACCATGTTGCGAGCGCTGAACGCAGGCAAGCTCAGCTCAATATAATGTGTTGGATGATAAAGGAAGTGACTCCCTGCCATGCCAAATCTATCCAGAACCCTATTACAGTGCCATGGCAACAGATGAAGACACACAGGCCTCTCTGGATGGGGGCACCTCTGGTTCACTCGTCTTCTCTGCTAGACTGACTGGCAGGAAAGCTCCATGGGGCTGCTATGGCAACAGACTGATCATATGCAGAGGGGGGCTGTTTGCTGCCACGGCAACATGGGGGCCAAGTCGTCAGTTTCCCTCTGAGTTGCAGGAAATTAGATTGACTTTGATGAGGACTTGACCTCGGGCAGATTTCCAATATTGGTTTGCATCTCAAGGATTTTTGACATGATGGAGACTGACAAATATGTGTGTGTGTGTGTGTGTGTGTGTGTGTGTACATACATTTTTTGCTTGTTGGACCTACAAAAAACAGCAAAAAAGTAATGCAATACACCAGCCATACACTAAACTAGGCCATCCACTTGTGGGTTGACACTAAGCTTGTTACTTCTAAAATATGTAGTCTCAAACTACTGAAATATGTATGCCAAGTCTGTGCCTAGGAATACCATTTCTCCAGCCTTTGCACATCAGCCTCTAGCCAAGAATACGACAGCACCAGGAGACTTAGAAGACTGACAATGCAATCACATCGCACCGTCAGGGGAATAGGAACAATGTCCAGAGAGCACAGACATCTTACTCACTTCCATCTCTTCCATCTGTATGAAAATTGGGAAAATATGAGATAAGGATTTTCCTCAGATGTGAACGCTAGACAGGGGCGCTTTTTGTATGTTGAGCTGGTCCATTGATTGATCGTTCGCTCACCCTTGGCAAATGCTCAATGGCAGGGCTGCAACCAATAGCAAATACATTGAATTATTGGAAGTTTGCTGAAAACAGCTGCTTCATCATTCTCCAGAAGAGTAACGAGACAAGCTTCTGCAGGTTGGAAATCACTAGCAAAGCATGAAATTTGGCCAAAATACAGATCATATCAGTGCAGTGTATCACATGTAGAATGGAAAGTGAAAAGAAAGAAGTGAAGATTCTCTGCTAGAGATTTACAGTCCAGCTTGTGTAATTATTCGTGGTAGAAAAGCAGAAGAGGGGGAGTGGATGATAAAGAGATGAAGACAGAGAGAGAGAAAGTGAAAAAAAAAAAACATAATCCAGTCCCTCGAGAGGGAAGCAGGCTGTTGTGCTCCAGCTGCTTCAGCCACCCTTTGACCTGTGTGTGAATCTGCACTTGTGTTGCACATGTGCCTGTGCATGTGTGTGTGACACTGTGCAGTGATGCATGTTGGATTGCTGCTGGAGGCTTGTTTGCCTGCAATTCTGGAAGCATCTTGGTTTGGAGAAAATGCAACAGCTAATCTTTCATCGGCAATTTCGGAGAGATTAATGTTTCATCGGGTTATTCATTATATTGTTACATCATCACAGAGCAGAGTCGAACAAAAATATCTTTCTAAATTCAGTAAACAAACACACAGGAGGAGGGGAATACACAAATGCAACCCTGTATACCGAGTATATCTGCCTAACTACTGTACGCATGTCAAAGTGCTGCATCATTAGTTGCCCGTAGCTCATAGATTCTTATCTGCTCATTTTATGAATCAAACAACTTATTTTTAAATCCTACATTGTCTCTAGCTTTATTAAAATGTTGTCTTAGAGGAATAATGTCTTTAACATTATTACACAAGTACAGATTAAAGGTAAAGTGAGTATATAACACAGAGAAGACCTCCCTCCACTAGCTGCTCTCCACTTGTCTCTAATAACGTGCTGCTGACAGCGCCATCTCCTGGACAAGTAATGCTATTAATAACTGATATCAGCTGCAGCGGCAACCTTGCTTTTCTCATTTGCTGGTCATTAAAAACAACAACAACAAACATCATGTCTGGGATCATTGTCAAAGCCAACATGAACTTTTTGCATCTCTCTGTGGCCATTGTGAGACTCTGTGGTAGTTTCAGCTGCAGCTTTGTGGTTGTTCTTATTCTTTCTGTTTAGTCTTTCTTTTTTGGTCCCTTTTTGCTTGTTTGCATCGTCTTGTGGTGGTTTTGCGTTTTTTGGTTCTCTATAGCCATTGTGTGTGTTTATATCAGCATTTCCTCCTGTTTGTGGTCATCTTGTGTCTCTCTTTTGGTGGTTTTTGTTTATTTTTTGCTTTTTGTTGTGGTAGGTTTGATTCTCTTTGTGGGATTTTTTGATTCTTTCTAGCAATTTTGAGTTGCTTCATTTCCCATCTGTGTTTAGTGTGTCTTGTTCTTTTGACTTTCTCTCTGTTTGGATATTTAGCACCTGTTTGCAGTCTTTTTTGGCCTCTTTTGAGTTTCTTTACTTAATTATTTGGAGTCATTTAGTGGTAGTTTTCCAGCTCTTTGTGATTGTTTTAACTAATGGGTATTCAATGCTACAGTTTGTGATGCACACAACAAAAAGACAAATCTATGTGATTATTTAAAATGTTCATATTAATAATGACATAAGTCTGGATGAATGATGGATACACTCTAAGACCAGCTGTCTGATCTTCCTGGCTCTCCATTCTTTTCATTGACAATGAATGAAACAGATAATTTCTGCTGATTGCATCGCTGCATACATTACGACACAGCTCTGTGTGCATGTTTGTGTGTCAAGATGTTGTGATTGCGCCTCTGGACTTTAGTTAAGGGAACATCTGGTGTGGACTCTCTCAGCAGCAGGAGCTGCTCCCAGTCTCCTCCATCTCCTTCCCTTCCTCACTTCGACTCATCGGCTCCCCTGGTCTCCATGTGTGAACACAGGAATTATTTACCAGCAGTCTTGCAATGAAATATGAAACCATCTCTGGTGCCGCGGTGCCTGTAGCTCTGACCAGATGGAACATTCTGTTAAGGGAAAAGATGAGACCTTCAGCTTCCGTGAAGATGTGCCAAAGATTTCTTCTTTCTCATCCAATAGAGAGTCTTCAAGGCGCTGCTGTGGCCTGCAGAGACAAGTCAGTGAACCTGGAGCCAAAAATCGGATGTTTTAAGGATTGGGATGTTGCTGTGTTTTTGCCTTTTTGAGTCTAGAGTATGTGAAGGAGGAAAATTGGGTTGAGTTTTTCATGTTGTGAGCTTCTAGTTCACAGTTCACATCCAAGGCTGTATTTGTAGGACTAACAACAGAAGAATTACCAAGAGGTGCATATTATATGCCCAATTCTAATAATCCTATAACAGAAGAGCAGTCAGAAAAATAGCAAACAGTGAAATGAAAAACATCATTGACTGACCTCTTGTGGTTGAAAATGTTGCAGCCTACGAGTCAAAGCTGCTCCTCACTGGACCACAGACATAAGATGCATTTTAAATTTACAGCTAGTCAAATCAAATGAGTCAAAACTAACAAACAAACAAACAGCACTGGCACAAACTACAGGTGTACTGTGTATATTCATATAGGATGCTGTTTCTTTGTTGCTGCAGAACTGTGCTCTTGGTACACAAGAGAAACCCTTACTCAAAGTGTTTATCATTTTAATGTATATTAAAAACTAATAAAAACTTCACTACCCATAAATTGTTATTAAAAAAAAAAAAAATTAAAAAAAAAAAAAAAAAAAAGCAACCCAGGAGGACTAACTTTCTTTGATATACAGAACAATTTGCACATATTTGAAGTCAAAACGACAGCAGTATTGCCAGGAATAAATGGCTATTTTGGAGAGACAGCTGCTCTCTGAACCTTTTATCTTGACTCGACACCATTCCTTTTTCCATCACCACAAAGTGGAGCACTTACCTAAGAAACCCTGTATGTCAGATATGACATAATAGAATATAAATAATAAAATATATAGGGGTCATTCCATATAAAATCAACTTAATGTGGAACAGGTTCCCACCTGACTCCCTTAGAATCAGTTAATGTCATAATTACCTTTGTAGACCTAATAAATCCAGTTACAGGACTTTGAAATACAGAGGGCTGGGGGGAAAAAGAAAGAAAAAAAAAAGCTTTTTAATGTGAGATTTATTTATTTATTTTAGCATTTTTGAGCCCTCAACTTTAGAGTCTAATGCCAAAATCTCACTTTTGTTCAGCATGATTTTTTCCCCCTATAACCAACATTATCATTGGATAGATCACAGTTTCAATAGCAAAATTGCACCAGTTTAATGTTTCTATGAGATCATTGTTTTGACACATAAGGTATGGCTAAAAGATGAGCCTCTATTAAAATGTATGTAAAAATGGCACCTTAGTTTTGACCAACCACAACATGATGATATGAGCCTTGAAAATTTACCCAAAATGCACTTTTCTCTGGTGAATTATCAGGAAAAAAAACAGATAACTAATCCAGAGTAGCAATGCTTGTCAGACATTAAGCTGGTGGACACTGAGAGTGAATGTAAAATTGATTTGGTTGCTGTTTTTATCTCAGAATGTATTCATAGTATGAAGATGAAATTGTGCACGGCTTCATTAAGTATATGAAAAGAAATTGTACAAAAAAAAAATCTGCTGATTCAGAGGGGTCAGGTGGAAGACACTATTTGATTTTTTATGGAATGAGCCATAAACCATGTTATCCTCAAGTTATATATTGCATATTTGACTCTGTTACTGAAATTACCTGTTACCAGCTAACCCTGTTTACCCAAAACGGCTGGGAGCACATACCAGCATATAAACGTTTATAATATTTAATGTTTTTGTCACACAGGAAAGATACTCACAGAGACCACTAGGGGGAGAAAAATCCAAATGAACAAGAATGCACAAACCAGTACAGGGCTCCAGAAACACGGCATTCTACTGGAACTAAATTAGTCTCAAATACATTTTATTCTTATAGAATCAGTCATATAGATACAACTTTTTACAGGAAAGTGATCCAAGACTTGCAACACTGGATGCTATGGAACTAATATTCTCAGTTTAAATAAACTTTTCTGACTTGTTCTTGTAGCAGTATAACCAACAAATTATTTATTCTTTAAAGCCATTTTTCAATTCATTGCAAGAGAACAGTGTTATCAACAGCCTACTCTAAAACCAGTAAGACTAAACATTATGCCCATTATATATTTGCTTCAGACAAGACAGTTAACCCTCCCAAACAAAACAACGTGCTACTTAACCATCTATGTTTAATCCAAGATATTTTTTTTATCTGTGCTGCAAGGCCTTGAGAAGCTTTTCATAGGTCAGCCTTTGATTAAGCTCTGAAAACAAGCTCAGGTTTGTTCTGGCTGAACATCCTAAAAGCCCATTTATAAGAAATGTGTCACAACATATTTTGAAATAAATTATTTATAAGAAATTGAGGTTTTGATTCTAACCTCTCAAATCACTAAACACTTAATGCAAAAAATGAAGCTTTGCAAAGAACCTTTTTGAAAAGGAGCTGTCTGTACTGCATCATACTGCTCAGACTCATATACTCCACTAATTTAGGATCACCAATAGACCTACCATGAATTGTTGGAGGAAGCTGGAGCTCATTGAATAGGGAGAAGAGACAAAGAGAATTCCAGACAGAAAGGCCTCAGCCTGTGTTTTTATACACAAATAAACTGTACAAGTATTTGGCAACAATGATCCAGATAAGTAGACAAAAATCACACCATCCAAAATGCAGGGCAACAAGATCAACTTAGTTTTTTAAATGAAAAATACCAACATTGTGTGGCATAAACACTTCTGATTTATAGTTTTAAAGGGACATTACTCATCTTTAAATATTACTTGTTTTATATGCATACAGTATATCATCAAGATCCTCAGAATATAATTTGGTTTTGTTCCGACCTAAACATTAAAGACTGAAGGCAACCTGAGGTTTGCTTTTATGAACCAACCTGCCTTGCTAAATCACAATCTGCTTTTAATTCACTTTCAAGACGTATCTGTACTTAAAGGCTTTCATTGAGAGTTTCTTTTAAACATTTTTGTTGTTGTTGTTGCTGTCGTTTGTTCTTGGCTGTTGAGTTACTGTGTTCTCTCATCATGATGTTGCATTTGAGGCTTGCAATGCTCTAAGGTTGAATTAAGCTTTGTTTCTATAACATATCCTTACAGCTTTATTTAGTAAAAATGAAAAATCATCAATCATCGTTTTTTTTTTTTTTTTTAACATGGGTGTGTATTTTATTTTGTGTATTATTTAATTCAATGGTTGTTTGTTGTAAAGCACTTCCTAACATAGTCATACACACACACACACACACACACACACACATGCACTGCTGGACTTATTCCTGCAAATAATAAACGATTTTACTTGTTAATTATTCAATCTATGCTCAAATCTGCTTATACAAACTGAATTTAACTTTGAACTTCAAAGTCTTCAGTAAGATAGATTTTCTAACACCTTGTTGGGAGTTTTTGCCCAGGCTCAGCATTATGATGGCATTACCTCTAAGAACTTGGGTTTCTACTCTCTTTAAGAAATATGCTTTGAACCAAAACAAAGCTAATGGCAGAATGTTAAAATAAAAAAAAAAAATATATATCATCATCAAGAAAAGTGATAATCCTGTGGCACCTGTAGAAGTTCCTCATCTCTCCAACAGAGGTCCCCCTAATGTCCAACTCAACACAGAAAGGACGCAGAAATGGGTAAGCCAGCATGTGTATTATAGATACGTTTATATAATATCTTTTTTCTTTACAATGGAATTACTCCATCATACAAGATGACCAAAAAAAGCACACAATACAGTCAATAAACCAAACCTATAGAACATATGATTGTCACTTACTGCGAGTCACAAAAAAAGTACATACTGTGAATAAATAATCTACAGAAATATATACAATATGCACAACAAGAATTCAATGGAAGTGCAAATAAAGCTTTGGATCCCTGTACAGGAAAAAAGCTAAGCAAATGTAGACTGAGCCAGCTGTCCCAACATGAAGCAATAGTCATCTAGAAGTCATAAATTTACAGGACATTTAGTAACATTTAGGCTTTACACTCCTGCATTTAATGACTTTTAATAATGAGCTGAGCAAAACAGAAATCAGAGTAAAATGGAAACATTATATTATATACAGTGTATCACATTCCACAGAAAACTGGAGAGTATTTAATGCTTGTCATCCAATGAGGATCAAGGCAACAACCACGGGACTCCAAGGAGCTGACAGAGATAGAGACAGAGAGAAATAGGGATCCAGAGAGGAGGCGACTCACTGCAGAGGGAAGAAAAAAAAAAACTAAAAAAGAAAAAAAAAAAAACCTCATTGTGCTCCTGCTGGCCTCCTTAGTCGGTAGTGACAGAAACAGGCTGGGATATTTAACACTGTACAACTCTGCTACCTTTCCCGTCTAGACCAAGAAGAAGAGGAGGAGAGCTGGTCAAAGGAGCTGCATGTATGGTGTTGTGTGGACCTCGCTCCTGTCTGGTCAGTAACACACACTCTTAGCATAATGCACACATGTGAGCTGCACTCGTCTGTAATGTCCCAAACTTTTCACTTCTGGTTGGTACGTAGCCCCGAATTACCCAGAGTTCAAGTACTCCAGCGCCACTTCATAGCAAAACTTGTACTGGTCCTGGGAGACAAGAGGAAACAGACACAAATATTAGTGAGGCGTGCAGTACGTGGTTCATATCTCCCTCCCCTTCCTCCTCCTTTGTGCTCTGTGTAATGTACATCTAAGCAAGAATACTATAAAGTATACGATATGATAAATTAAATAAACACTAATTTATGATGGAATATGAACAGAAGTAACGAAGGTCCCAAAAATACCTATTTACCAAAGACCCCTCTTTGAGTCACGAAGCAGTAGGCGCTTTCAGTGTCAATTAAACGTCTGAACCCCAAAACCCTCCAGCACGTTTTAGAGGTATGTTGACACCAAAATGACACCCGCTTATGAGAGCACAGAATTGTAAAAACTAAAAGAATCATTGGATTCTCAAATTTCCAACTTTCCTTGAGCTAATTATCTGTGGCATGCCATTTCATTGTGAAACATAACCAATGTCAAGCTTAAAATCGTGACAAGTCATCAAAATCACTTTATTACATGTCTCATTTAAGCATTTGGCAAAAATAAAGCATTTTGCTTGAACCAGAATCTGTAAAAAAAAATAAAAATAAATAAAAGTTTTGCCCTCCTCTGCACAGCCAGGAAGCCGTTAGAGATTCAGCTGATTATACACAGAGCTGATTATTAGAAAACCATGGAGACAAATAAAAAATGTAAGTCGTCAGATACTTAGATAGTAAGACAGTACATAGTATTCAGTATTGGTAACACCTGCAGGCACTTGGAAAAATGTTCTCCATGCTGATTCCATTCTTTTAATGATTCATCACATTATAACTGTGTCATACTACACATTTCTGAGTTCTCTCTCTTTCCAGTCATGGTTGTTCTGTTTCCATAGAGGAGCAGGACTTCATCTTTCACTGAAAAATGAGCCCACAGTGAGGAAAATGGGACAGGAGCAAAAACTGCCCAGAAACTGTTGGAGTTCAGAGGGTTAATATTGTGTTTCAGTGACACAGACTTAAACTGAGCCCTCTGGGAACTACTGTCCCGAAGGAGTCTGTTGCTTGTTTGATAATCCAGCCAATCAAATCCCTTCCCTTTGACTGAACATTAGCATCGTTGTGAATAAAAAGGGGCTCCAGATAACCCCAGTTCTAGACAAGTAAATGACGATTTCGATGCAAGCAGAAGAAAGGACAATACCTTTGTTTGTCTCATTAAGTTTGCTTTTCACTCAGGAGAACACATCACAAATGTAGATCTGGATCATGCAATCACATTCTCCTCATACAATATGTCACTGTGCACCAAAGCAAAGTCATGCTCGCATTAGTCACATGGTCCAATTTCTTAAAAATTCTAATTAGTAAATGCATTGCTTGCTGTTGCACTAATGCTTAGATAAATATCAGTTCATTTTAATCTGGTCCAAGGCTGAGTGTTTTCACTTTTGATTCCTTTCTAGTGCTTTGACCATCCCCCGCTTGTATTATGCTGCTGTGCAGAAAACTCCAATAACTACATTGGTATAATTGGATTTTTGATAAATTTGATTTTTTAATTACATTTTTGGCCTAATTTGTACAAGCGTAAAACATTTCTTTCTTTATCTAGGTTAAGTCAAATAACATAAAGGGAATCAAATTGTGGATGCATGGTGACTCGGTGATTAGCACTGTCGCCTCACAGCTAGAAGGTCCTGGGTCTCTGGCCTGGGATCTTTCTGTGTGGAGTTTGCATGTTCTCCATGTGCAGCGTGGGTTCTCTCCGGGTTCTTCCCACAGTCCAAAAACATGCTGAGGTTAATTGGTGATTGTCAATTGTCCATAGGTGTGAATGTGAGTGTGCTTGGTTGTCTGTCTCTAAGTGTAGCCCTGTGATAGACTGGTGACCTGTCCAGGGTGTCCCCTGCCTTCACCCTAAGTTGGCTGGGATAGACTCCAGCCCCCCAACAACACCACTGAGGATTAAGTGGCGTATAGATAATGGATGGATGGATGGAATCAAATTGTTCAGACACGGGATACAACATGAGCACAGCAGTAGATTATCAATAATGTTTAACAGTTCTGTGTTTGCAAATTCCTTTGATTTAACGTAATCTGAGTGTGCTTGGTTGTCTGTCTCTAAGTGTAGCCCTGTGATAGACTGGTGACCTGTCCAGGGTGTTCCCTGCCTTCACCCTAAGTTGGCTGGGATAGGCTCCAGCCCCACCTGACCCTAGTGAGGATTAAGCGGTGTATAGATAATGGATGGATGAATGCTGTGATCAGTAGACCAATTTAAATACACAGCAATTTAAAAAGTATAGATAAGTGACTTTTACAAGCAATATTGATTAAATAAGAAAAAAAAAGGGAGTGCTGCAGTGGGTCAAAACAACTGGCGAAAGTCGGAAGTTTAAAAATGATGCCAATACAAAACCAAGCGCTGTTCAAGGACGGGGCAGTACTAGGTCAAGATGCAAAAATCTGGGGAAGGTATTTAATTAGAATTTTTCTAACAGATATAGTAATTGCTATTTGATTTGGATTATGTCTTTTTTTTTAAGTCGAACTTTAATTCAATATTCACTATTCAATAGATTTAAAACATGATGGAGCATTAATACATGACACACCACTGAAAGCATGACTGTCATACAAGGAGGAGAGCATGCATTTGTTGAACCAAAAACACAACAGTTCAAACTCTAGTTCAGACATGCTGCATAACAGCCCTAGTCCTGGGATGATTTATCCATCTTTACTGACTTTGTTGACACCAGGATTGAATCAGGATGATCATGGCTTGTGTTTATCTGTGTTGTGGGCATTTATCAGAGAGGGAGTGTCTCATTGGTGCGGGATTCATATTGATGGGTCATAATGACCCAATATCTCAGTGCCGCCTCAGTGTTTACCATTATGCCATCGCTTGCGATTTTTTGAACCTAGAAACAAAACAAATTACTGAGTTTGATAAATGTGTGAAGCTGTTACATCGCTCCTCACCAGTAGGTCCACCATGTTAGGCTTATTGTTCCTCAGTGTTTTGACAGCGTGGAAAACATCCACAGAGCGCTGGTGTTGAAGCATCTCACACACAATGCTGATGGCACAAAATGTCCCACTGCGGCCGCCTCCATTCCTAGAGTTGAGACACACAAGTCAAGCATTAGAATATTAAATACACTTTAATAAAAGGTAAATCAATTGTTGTTTGACAAAGAAAGGCTAGACAACAAAGGTCACAGAGTGCTGAGGAGTTGGAGTTTTTTTTTTTTTTGCAGTAAATGTTTTCCATCAGTAGGTGGAGATGTTTCATTTTTAATGCCTGCGCTGAACTCAGTTCCTGCTGCACTCGGTGTTGAGAAAACTTACAGACAGTGGACCACAGTGCGTCCCTCGCCCCCATCGTACTCCTCCTGCCACTTGTCCACCTGTCGAATGAGCTTGAGGAAGGAGCGTTTGGACATGGGTGTGTCTCTGTACATCGGCCAGCCCAGGAACTGGAACTGCTGCACCATCCGGTAGCCGTCCTGAGGCTGAACAGGAGGGATACAACGGTTATCCCAGGTTAACACACAGATGCGAACAGGGTTAATCACTGCGTGCAAAGATTCAATCACACTGTAAAGATGCAGGCTGAAGCTAAGCCTCGGCGAGGCTGGACAGAGATGGATAAAGGGCGCGAGGGGTGGCTGAAAAGATGAATGTGCAGATAGGACAGATTGATAGATGAGCACAGTTGCTGCTGGAGACAGATAGTTAAGCAATCTATGGTACAGAAACTCTAAATCACACTCAGACATATCGATCAATAACACTTTGCAGTGATCATGTGTGATTAGATTGTGTTGCACTTAACATGCTGTTGGTGCCTCTGCCGGCCAGAGGATGTTACAGCTTGTTAATATGAGGAGCGATTATTGACAACCAAGAGCAGACCGGTGGGATAAAGAGCTTAGGCAGGTGACTGGAGGTGATGCCAGCATGGGTCGGGACCTTTTTCACGCACTGATGTCTGGTAGCTCAAAGTTCAATGGTCGGTACACTCAGATTACAAAAAACATAGCTGTCATGGTATTTAGCTGTGCAGACATTTTTTGTTTTATTTGATCAAGTTTTGAGAAGTCTGTCTTTGAAGTTTATTTATCCATTTATCCTCCAAAAGAATTAAATTTCGTTTGTTGTGCTCACACAACTCAAACATGAAATTAAAAAAAAATCCCCCAAACACAGTGCCACCAGTTTTGTTTTTGTTTAAAACGTTTTCTTTTTCAGAAAGTAGCTTCAATAGAAACTGTTCAGAGTAAAGTCTGAGAGATCATGTACAACAGGCTCTCCTAAACCTAAGGAACGCATCTTACTTAGAGAAATTTAGGTGGATTTTTGTCTGACCTTTGTGTGAAATACTGGATAATTGAATCTCTTCTGGGCCCTTAAAATCATTCAAAAGAAGCAATCTAACCAGAAAAAATCTGTTAAAAACTGGTCATCAGTCATGTACACACCAAAGTGCTGATCTCTGACTACAGGTCACAAGAAAACATTACTTTATATGAGAGCGTTACCAGCCACAAATGTTTGGGACGGCTCATCTAAATCACTGTACACACCTTTTTGACTTATGCACTTTTAAAGACCATATCTACTGAAAATTGAGTTTTTTGTTTAACATGTCCATATGGTATTTTTTGTTGTTTTTTTAATGCTGGAAGATAATCATGAGCAAAATGGTGGAGGGTCATCACTGTGGCTGAGCATTTCCAGATGAAACAGCATTGTACTAAAAATCCCCAAAATACGTACATAGACCTCCAGGATTTCATAAATAACAAACTTAAGGAAACAATCCTAAAAACCTGCAGAGTGGGACTTTCTGTATCATTCCTCTTCTTCAAAATCAGTTTCAAACATGAGTGGCTGAATTCCTCCAAAATTATAACTTGCCATTGTACCGCATAGTAGCTTTACAGTGCTTCAGTAAAGTTATGAGCTGGTGTGCTGAGCTGCAATGAGTACAAAAGGATAAGTGGAGAGAGAGGCAGGGATTTCATAGATATATATTCTAAAAGATATCTAAGCCCTTTTAAGACAGGAAGGGATTATTTTCATGGAAAAACGTGTAACATTAATACAGAGAGATAAGTTTATAGTGGTTTAACCAACAACCACAGAAGGACTTTGAATATATAAAAAGAGGTTTTTCAGCTTTTTTCTTAAAAAGCAAAAGTAGTTAGCATTTAACAGAAAAAATGTTTTGATTTTAAATAGCTATACCTCAGTTTATTAGAAATATGTCTTCAATTCTCCTCTCTCTTTTTAATGACCTTGTGACCCCTCAGATTCCTCTTGTGTCCACTATGGGTGGGCCGTGAACACCCAGGTTTGGAATCACAGACCACATAGACAAAGACAAAGCCAAGTTACATATTTTGCATCGGCTAGATACAACATACTAAGGAGAAAACATGGCTTTTTTTGTGGTTGTGGTGAAACAACCCTTGGAGACAGATTCTTGCTCTACCCATAAAGTGTTAATTGACGGGAAATCCTAGTTTCTAGTTTTTTAACTATGTGTGAAAATTTCTCAAGTTGTCTAAAAGAGAAGTGACTTGTGGCAATCACACCTCGATACAATCACTGGTGCAGTGGCATAGTTAAAGAACAGAATGACTCTGCCTTTGCACAGCTTGAATGGACAGGCTGGCCTATGAGTGGGACGTGTGAGGTGTGCAGTCACAGAATAAATTGGCTGTTGTGATCGCAGCAGGGAAGGAAAACAAGTTACAAAAGTTACAAAAAAAAATGGGCAGCAGAGCAGAGAAACTATATGCCAGTATAATCACTTTTTCATCACACACCCGAGCTGCATTGTAGATCCGGAATATTCTGCTGATGATGTCCTCCTCCAAGTCAGCGGAGACAAACTCCACCTGGATGGGTCCATGGCGGTGGACACCATTCTCTGGCCAGTACTGTGGACACAGCTAAACAAAACAGGCATGTGCACACACATTCACACACATTCACACACAGAGAAATTCAAGCACACCAACACGCACACAGACAAAACGATAAAAAACACAGAAGAAAACAAAAGATATCATTAGATTCATTAGTTTCAGATCCAAACTATACTGACAGGGTAGTTTTGCAAGCTGTTTTGAACGCAGGCTAAAAAGGTAAAACGTCTTTAGACACAAATAATATGGTTCAAGAGTCAAAGAGAAAGACGGTAAATTTGTTCAAGTTTAAGTGTTTTCTTTTTAAAGCTGAACAACTTTTCCATTGGAGAACATTCAATAGAAAGAAACTGAAACATACTTTTAATAGACCAAACACTTTACAGGGAAGCACTCTAAGCATGAGCTTTCCCCTAATCAACTGACCCCCTACTCAACAACTCAAAAGGTTTCTTAAAAGCTGCTTTTTACTGCTTCCTGTATGAAAATCTGAGAACCATCTCTATGAAGAAAATGTAATCAAAGGTGAGTTATTTAAAAGATTGGTTGATTCATTTACAACATTTCTGAGTACAGACTAATCATTTCTATAAATGTTTTAACAGACTCCCACAGTGTGATTGAAATTGATTTTGTTTACTTCAATGCTTGTCTTCTATCTGCTCTGTGTAAACAAAGCCTGCAGTTCAGCCCAGCTCACCTGGAAGGTGTCAGACTTTCGTCATGTGACTGTTGGTAACAGCCAAGTCACTAATGGCTTCTCAGTTAACTCTAGTGAGTGCAGAATTTATTGTTTCCGGCTGTTGCAATTGGTTTATTTTTGGAGAATTTGACATTAAGTGATATGGATAAAATACCACAATTTTAAGCAGAGAGTTGGGTTTTATTGAGTAGTTTTTATAAATTACAGTTTTTACCATTTCTGCTTCTTTTAAATGGTGTCATTTTGGCATTTTTTTTAAAGACAACATGGCTTTCAAACCTTCCAGTGGGTTTGAGAGTTCAGCGGGTTAAAGAAAGATGGGACTTGTTCATAGAAAAAACTGTTACACATGTCACTTTGATACACAGAGATGAGTTGTTTGGGGGTTTAATCAATGCCAGGAAAAGGTTTTTACAAGTATTAAAAAGAAGTTACAGATAGTGTTGGCTGCTCTGGCCACAGTGTTCAGTAGTGCACAGAGGCATGAACTTCATGGACAGCCTCGTAAGAGCTGCAAAGTCTTCCTTATTTCTGCTCCTCAGGACTGAAAGCCCAGTTAAGAACATGCACCTGTGGATCTCAGCACCAGCCTTACAGCTCTAAGTGAGACTGGTGGAAGCATACACACAGATGGGCAGAGTCTACACTGACAGACATGCCTACATGCAGAGTCACACAGGCATGAACAAACAAGGGAAAATAAAGATGCTACCTCAGAAGAATGCAAATAACAGGCCTGAATACCCGAATACAGATGGACACACAAATATACTTTTTTTTCCCCGTAGCACACAAAAACACAAACACATATGCAGTCTGTGTGGCAGCTTAAGCACCACTTTCTAGCTTCCTTTGAGAGCCCGTCAAAACTTGACAAATTCAACAGATGCAAAAACAAAAATGCTGATGGAAAAGATAGTAAACCTCCACCTCCCTCTCCTCCATCTGCACCCCTCCCCGTCTCCTTCCCTTTCCACCTGTGCCGATTTCTTGGCTGGCTGATGGACTGGCTACAGTGAGAATATTGAATGAAAGGCCTTTTCTATCCAGCCAGTCACCTAGGGAAAGGGGATTTGGATGGGGAGAGCAGCCCGGCTTCAGGCTTTGATCCCTGGGTGTTATGACAGAGCCTCGGGCTGAGAAATCTGGAGAGTCTCTTCCATAGGCCTGTCTCTCTGTCTACTTTCATGGCAAGTCCTTTTCCACTCTGCAGCTTCTACCTCATTTCAAACATATTCTGTATACATACACATATATAGAGAGAGTTTCTAACACAGATACATCCCTAGGTTTTTCCCTGGATTCGTACAATAAGAAAACAAAACAAAAAGCAATCTGTCTCTGAATCCAGTTCCCACATTGTCCTTTTTTGCAGCTTTATTAGAAACAGACTTCTGATGAAACAAACTGCTTTGTGCATTATGTGTTTGGGAGTGAACTTCTTGCAACAACCATTGTGGATTGTTTTGTGTGTTAGAGCAGGGTATCAGTTTGGGTTTACCTGGGCTGGGTCAACATCGTTGAGCATTACTATTGATGTGCAGTGGTAGTCCAGCACCAATCTCCAGAAGTCCTTCACTGTGTTTGGCAATGGGTGCTGGGTTACTATGAATGCAGAGGGCTGCTTATAACTCTGGAGGAGGGAGGAAGAGAGGGAGAAAAAGAAAGAAAAAAACAATTGAAATCCTGACGGTACATATACCTTGTGCACATTATACTATTCGTAACCCTTCCTGTTTAGCAAGAATCAAGATATAACCATTTCTAAAACAACCTCCATTCTGTGACCCATCTCCCACTGAGAGCTGATGATTGTGATTCCATGTCTAAGGAGATTATATTAAGGCACTGTACTATTAATGTGGTTTCTGGCTCTCAAAGGGAGTCCAGTGGTGACTAAAACAATCCTGTACCTCAAAGGTCACCTGCCTAATCCTGGCAAGAGCCAAACAGTCCATCAGTGAAAACACACCTTGTCAAGGTGTTCTCCGTTAGGTCCATCCTGAATACATTTAACCCTTGAAAATTGCTAGGCATTGCATTTTTCCGTTTACAGTGTCATGTCCTTTTGGTGTATCTTAAATATTATGAGACAGCTGCTGAACCACAGATAATTAGATGTGACAACAATACAGAGGTGTTTTTAAATATTATGAGGAATAGTCCAAGTCTTAAGCTTGTCAGAGCAAGTCTCCTTAAACACTTTCAATGTCATGTTGACAAGTGTTTCATGTCTGAGTGCTGACATTTACAATGACAAAAAATGTGCTTAGAAAAAATGAAAGTCTTTACATCTTACATCCCTGAACTCACTTTTAATAAATTTTCTTGCTTAAGATCAGTTGTGAGTACAGCATCTGTAAATTAGCTTTGTTTTTGGTTTGCTTATGTATTTTTGGTTTTGCATGTGTAGCTGGGAACGGGTACGTCAAATATTAATAATGTTCTTGTAAAGCAGTTTGACATACCAATGTCGCCTCTCGTAGTTGCCTAATGTTTGTATTAACTGCCAAATGCGCAATACCTGCTTTTACATCATTGATTAGTTCTTGACAGGAAAAAACAACATGTTAGAAGGTATCAGTTCACACAGAAAGAGGCAGCTGCCATTTCCTTGTGACTTGTGACTCAGTGTACCTATTTACCAGTTTAGCACATTAAAAGCAAGAACCTCTGTACCTCTGAACTGGCATGTAAATAAAAAGGGTTATATTCTGAAATGTTTGACTCTTACATCCATGAGGGCAGCATTGATGTAATTGGAGCTCTCCCCATCGATGGTGATTAGAAAGGGAAGGCAGCGGTCAGGAGGCAGGACGTCCATGCACCGGTTCTTCTCATGGTTCCTAGGCAGCAGTGCGATGCTGCAGTCCTCCACCCTCAGCGTAGGAGTCACCATATTCAGAGTCTGTCAGGTTGAAGCAGAATTACATGCTGTCTTACTGACGCAGGAAGGTAGGCACTTGGGTCTTGAGTGTGCCAATTATCTCCCAGTATGGTAATTAACATTGCAATTCTTTAATCAGTTACATTAGCGATAGCTCTGACTCCCCTGATGTGACTGTGATGAAACTTAGGGGGACGATGCATCTCATGTAACAGTGATTGGTCCAAGAAGGGGGTACTACTATTACAGATTAATGTAAGATGATATGTTTGCTACTGATTGGCCCAGAGGGGGGCTGCACCGTTCATCAAGAGACAACATGTTTACGGTTGTTTAGAACATATCCTGTACTTGAGATAATGCTTTATTAGGGACTTGCATACAATATTTGCATATCTTTTTAACATGATAAATAACTCCTCACCCTAAACTCCTCTTTGATGGGGCTGGAATTGGTCTGTGGGTCCAGGCGGTTCATGTCGTAGTAGACAGAGCGGAGCTGACTGGCAGGAATGGTGGTGTCGCCACAGAGACATGCCTCCAAAATGGCATCATGGATGAAGACATACTGCTCCTGAAAAAAACAGCATCCTCATTGCGCATCTATCAGGCCTCTTGGACTTATGACAAAGGACAGGATTTACTAAGAACACCGAGTGTGTTTTTATTTTGAGCAGCAGCAGCAGGAGGAGGAGTAATACATGAGCAGCCAGAGTTCCTCAGCATTTTGCTAGAAGAATTCAATGGCCTTTCCATGACCTTCCCGTGATTATTCTTTACCCAAGGCAGTTTCTATGACTAATATTTGTCATTGTCTATGTTCAAAGGTTACATTACATATTTTTGCATTTTTTGGGGGACATAGCTGATTTAATTTTCTTACAAAACTTCATGACATTTTCAAAACCTTAAAATACTTAGAAGCCTGGCAGAGAGTTTTTTTTATTTTTTTATTACTTTTTCATTTTTAATGATCCTATCAAACCTTGGTGACCTTAGCAAGGTTTTGTCATCAGTATTGTCATCATCAACGCATGGCCAAGGTGGACTTCTTACCAACAAAAACAACCCCCACTGTACTTAATGGCAGTCGGAAATCGCAACACATTTCCTCCTCCTCGAATCAGTCAGTCAAGCAGCGGACGCGGTGACACAGCTTCAAGCTTGATGCAAATCTATTCTGAAGTGACATTTTCAGCTGACACTTCCTTGTCACTTCGGACCAAAATCCGCACACATGCTCAGGGGTCACTGATTTACAGATTGAAAGAGAAACATGTGTTGCGATTTGTTAAGTCTAGTGCAGAAAATGAACTGTTGACTCGCGAGTTGGATTTTGCTGGGCTGGGTCAGTGTGTCAGTGGTGACGCGGTTCTCTAACCAGAACCCACAGATTGGATCTTATCTGAGCTCATAAACTATAAACAGCAACAAGGCATTTCATTTCCGCTGACAGATTAAACCACGGTGGAGAGTTGGTGTCTGGCTGCAGGCTAAGGAGCTGTGCCAACCAGCCTGAACACCTGCAAGGGAAAATACACACATACACACACTTTGAAGGTCACTGAACTTGAGGAGAATGACTCAGGGTGAACAACATTTGGTCTCCAGTTGCTCAAATCCCAATTCGGACGTCAACGATGAAACATTTGCCCATTAAGTCCAATGACGCTTGTGATTTAAAGGGAATTACGGTGAAATGATGCATTCAACGAGACTATGGACACCTCCAGATGGCCGGTGTTCAGGAAAGCGCAAAGTCCTTCGGTGGTCCATGCTGGCATAAAGCTGGAGGATGAGCCAGGGATGTTTTCAGCTATCGATAGGGGCTAAATCCTCTCAGTTACAAGTCTCTAAACCCTTTTATTACAGCATGTATTGCCAAGCACTTGTGCTTAGCACCCTGGGGAATAGTCAGGGTGTGCACTTCAATAAATGTCTTTTGTGAAAAAAGATCATTAAAAATGTAAAAGGTAGCATGATTGATGGCTACATGATGTACAATAAAACCCACAGTCCTCTAATCACATAGATATGTCTGCTGTACATAGAAATACCATTAACATGGTATTTAAAGTGGTATTTAAAACAAGTGGAGCTCTTTACAGCCAAATTGAGGTTAATTAATATTTGGATTATTTAGCTACATAATGAAATACTTTCCTCTTTGAAAAATGTGACACTTGAACTGGTACTTGAAAGTGAAGGACAGCAAAAATTTTAAAAGATAATGGCATCATCAATCGCTGGCAAAATGGCTAACAACCTCCCCTGCACCACCTCAGCTGCAGAATTAATGACTAATAAATGACAGTCAATGATTTATTGTCCCAAAAAATAATACATGTTTTTGGTGAAAGTAGGTCTTTATCAGCTGTTACTTCTGAGCATTTGTTTTGGAGCAGTGGAGAAGTGGGGCTTATTGTAATAATGATTTGATACTACTTAATCCCTATTTGATGGCTACAGCCTGTCAAGCAGCATCACCACTCTTCCATATTTTATTGATAAGTATCTGTGGACAGGCTCAGCTCTGCTGAGGCCAATATGGGAGCAGATCAGCGGTACCTCAGTCTGGACCATGTTGACCCTCCGTGAGCGCAGCTCCCTCACACAGTTGTAAATATCCACCACGCCCTCTCTCTCAGCCATGTCCAGCATGATGTCAATGACGATGAAACAGCCCGTCCGACCGGCGCCAGCACTGCAGACGAACATACACATCAGAAGTCTCATAGGTGAACTGAAACTGTTCTTATTCAGAGCCGTAAGACATCTGAAATTAAGTAATTAAATAAATAAACAATTAAAATCACATTTTAAGTACGCTTATATGCATACACGTTGAATGTGATTTTATCAAACAGGGTTATTTATACAGTTTTCATCAGTGGTGGATAAGTTATCATAACCTTGGTGTACAAATACTACAATGTGAACATACTCCACTACCAGTAACAGTATTGTATTCAAAACAACAACACATTGTTTTCACTGGACAGGAGGGGTATCAGAAATTGTAATCGGACAATATTAGTCACTACAGCTGTCAGACAAATGTAGTGGCGTAAAAAAGACTGTGTTTCCTTCTGATATGTAGTGAAAGGAAGAGTAAAATAGCAGAAAATGGAAAACCTCAAGTAAAGCATAAAATATGTGAAATAGTACTTAAGTATAGCACTTGAGTAAATGTATTTAGTTACATTCCACCACTGGTTGTGATATTGTAAGTTTCAATATACACATTTTAAATGGTTGATGCACAAAAAATTTAGCTTGCCTCTTAAATATATGAAGATATTCTTAACTTTTCTTTGCCCAGAATTTAAAATAAGACAGTCAAGGCTTTGAAAGTAGAAATAAGGCTCTTCAACAACATGATGTTTTCCATAAAAAATGTTCCAGATGAAAAAATTACGCGTCGATTTTAAACTCAAATGTCAAGCACCATTTCTTTGATAGAAACATTTAACAGATACTGACAACAGGTTGTTTCAATGATTTTGATGTCCTGACCCCTTAAAGGCAAAGGTGATTGGAAGACACAGTGATTCAACCTCTGAAGAACAAGAAAACCCCACATATTGTCTATGATACACAATTTATGCAATCATAAACACAGAATATCTCTACATTCTGGTTTCTAATCTACAGACTGTATAAAATTATGGATAAGACTCGAATTAATACAAACAAGTAAATACTGTCTGCTTCGATGAGTAGAACCATAAGTATGAATCAGATTGCTTTGTTCCAGTGCACACAAACCTGCAGTGAACCACCATGGGCCCAGCACTGGTCAGGGTCTTGGACTTGACTCTCCTAATAAACCCCAGCAGGCCTGTGGCGTGATAGGGCACACCATGATCTGGCCAGCCCGTGAAGTGAAACTGTCGGATCTCACGGATCTCATGAGCCCCTCTCTGAAAAAAAAAAGAAAAAAAAAGGAGTCATCATGTTAAACACACAAAGCACAGCAGATAACATTGGAGATGTGATGAGAAGTGTAGGGCGATGTGAAAGGTCCCCTTAAAGAAAATACAACGTTGAATTAAATACAAACATACACTTCATGGATTCAATAGAAGTAGGGTTGAGCAAAGTTTCAAGGCCAGTGTAGTCTTATTTTTTCATCCGCTGTAACACCTCTCTGTCAAGCCTATGTCCTCCCAAGGACAAAGGATTATACAGTATGCTATAGCTATTACCCAGGCACTGTAGATATCACAGAAAAAAACAGTTTCTGCAGTTTTATCTAGATAGAATATAAGTTTATTTTCTGGATGGACTCCAGATCTGGTGTGTGACAAGTCGCAATATGCAGGGTTTCACATGTAACAACCCTAAGGAACCACTCCTTGAGGAGGTGGGGTTGTCTTCAGTATTTTAGCTTCCAGTTTTAAAATGTATGGATGAATTAATCCAATATTACCATTGTGTATACAGAGTAGTTCCTCTACATATGTAACTTTGATACACAGTAATGAGTTTTTAGGGATTTATTAAATGACCACAGAAGGACTTTAAAGAGAAAATTGTGGGATACAAAGCATTCGGGAACTGGAAAGCATTCCCTCCTCAGAAACACTGCTGGGGGTCGTATGTACAGAAGTGCCAAATCTGCTGTTCTTCTAATGTCCACTTCAGGCTCCAAAAGTGAGTTAATCCCTATAGTCCTCCATGTTAAAATGTGGAGCTTTACAGCAGAAATAAACATATTTACAGTCTGGTCCCAAAACTAGTTTTAATTTTTATGGCTGTTCTGAATATATGTATGGGTGTGAATTTTAACATAACAGCAATAAAGCTTAAAATTATACATGGTTAAGGACGTAGCTGCCTCTAGTGGCAGGATGGTACTGTCACAGGACCATCAGTGCCCACAGACACTTGCATTTCTCATCTCACTTCCTTTCCTGCTCCACCTCTTTGCTCATTTTTGGATTAGCTGATCCAGATGGAGAGATGTCGGAGCTGTCGCACTTAGCTTCAAAGCCACTGCTCAGAAAACATATGGGTGATGTTGGGGTTTATTCATCTTTACAGGGCTTAAAGTGAAAAATAATCCTGAGCCTGAACTTTTTTGCTTTTGGGTGGGCGTACAATCTCGCTAATTAGTAAGATATTAAGATATCTGCCTTCCCAAACTCAGACTACAGATTATAATAATACCAAAGAAGGTCAATACGTTGTGGTAGGTACTCCATCTCACTACAACATGGTGCAAATATATTATTTAGCAACCAGTCAGTAAAAGACATGGAAAAAGGACATTGATTCACCCTTTAACAATATGTGCACCATTTGCACTCTTTATTACCTCCGCCAGGGAGGTTATGTTTTAGCCGGGGTTTATCTGTTTGTTTGTTTGTTTGTTAGCGGGATAACTCGAAAAGTTTTGAACAGATTTTCATGACGTTTTCAGGAAATGTTGATAATGGCACAATGAACAGATGATTCAATTTTGGTGTTCTGGCGTACCATCTGGTTATTTTCTCATAAAACAGTAAATGCTGTTAAGTGTCACAGTCGCGCAGAATGCTATCATTGCGCCGTTTGTCCACTAGATGGAGCTCTAACTCCATTCAGTCCTTCAGTCCTCACCGCTGTCTTCTCAGTAGTACAGGAGTAAGCTACAGCCAGGCAGCATTACAGGAGTGGGCTGAGCGGAGCTACTGACAGATAAGTTCATAACGATGTTGTGACATCATCGTGCTTCGTTGCGTCGGTCATGCTTTTCATTTGCATTGCATTGCTAAAGTTGTGCTAACCTAGCATAGCATTAGCTAACAGCTTAAAATCAGTAAAGAACTGTAGAAATAACATAAGTGTAAAAAATATTTGAGAGTACAGAAAGACCATTCATTGCTCCGTCAGCTTGTTAATACTGATATCAATGTTAATTCAAATGCTAAAGGTATGTTTTGATTATCCAGGAATCTAAAGTGTAGATAAAATGAATGCAGGACTTTAACATTGGCTTTAAATCACAATACGGTGGAAATGAGCAGCTTGGCGGAGGTCTGCGCTTGTTCAGAGGGCTTTTCTAGTTTTGAAATACAATACTTCGTCAATATTCAATGAAATCCAAAATCTTTTGAGCTTTTCAGAAAGACTTTTCTTAAATGCTGGTGCTATATCATGTGCATTTATGTAACCAGCACGCTGATTTGACACAAACAGTTTTGACAAAGCATTTTTATCTTCAGCCAACTTTTTGCACAGATTAAAGAGTGGCTGAGACATGGTGAACATGTTCTGCAATGAACGTGCACACATGTATTTTCAAATCACAAACCCGGTCAGTCATTGATGCCGGTACCTCAGCGGTGGCTGCTCCTCCCGGCAAACGAGTTGTGAGTTTCAGAGCAGATAGCAGCTCTATGGCCGCGGTCTGACTAGTGATCTGACAGCAATTTCTTGCCGCTAGTTGCCTACATGAGTTTTTTTGAGCAGATGGGACAGAAGCTTCATTTCTTTTTGCACAAAGGGCTTGTCGTCTCTGCTTAACCCTTTCAACACTATAGCCCACTATACCGGTCTGCTGTTTTCACCCTGTTCAACCCTGCAGCCCGGCATAGCAGGCTCCGGTATATGGCGACGTTCTGTTACATTCATTCTGATTGGCTGTGGGAGTCAGTGGGAATCCTCGTAAGTGAAAAAGCATTCAGTCATTAGATAAATTATCCAAATAGTAATAATAATAATAATAATAATAATACAGGGTTCTCGCCAGCGTCATCAGAGAGCAACGGCCCGTTACGCTGCTGCATGAAAAAATTACTCTGCAAATTGGGCCAATACGTTGTTTTCGAGGGTATGTAACGGGAAAATATTTAACAACAAGCCCCGACGGAGTTTGACTACTGCTGTCTTCGCTGCTAACACTGCTATTTGCTAGCATATTTGCTGCTACCCGATAGCAGCATTCGTAATGTAGTGTTTTTTTTTTTTAAGTTATTTTTTTGGCCTTTGTGCCTTTATTGGATAGTTTTAGTCAGAGAGAGACAGGAAAGTAGGGGAGAAGAATGGGGGGAGGACATGTGGGAAAGGGTCATGAGCGGGAATCGAACTCATGACCTCCACATTGGGACTGTAAGCCCTGCACATGGGACGCCAGCTCAACCAGGTGAGCCCTGGTGCTGGAATACTTTAAGCCATGTTTTTATATACAGTCAATGAGCATATCTCAGACTGCTCAAGAGGCATAGGTTGTTTTAAAGAAAATTTGAACAATCCCAGTAACATGTGATCACCTTTGTTTTGCTTTCAGCCCATTCCATAGTGTGATCTGTGGTGCAGTACATGCATTGAGCCGTCGAAATACAAATCTTCTTCAAATAATACAAACAGAGGTGTTTAAATAGAACTTGCTACAGAAAAGTTGAAAACAAAAGCAAAAAGTCTTTAGGAACTATAAGAATAAGAGTAAATGATCTTATTTTAAAGCAACATTTAACACTACATTTGGCAGCAGAAATTATATTGCTTTGGCCTTGACATGTTCATGAAAGTCAGTTCAAAGCCTTGTCAAATGAGTACCAGTAGCATAGAAACATTAAACTGTGTTTTTTTCTAAAGCCGTTTAGTAGCCACTCACAACATGCTTATGACCAAGGTAACCATAATTTCTGAACTGTTTAATGACCAAAGGTTGAGGTCGAGTACAAACAAAGCTTCAGCTGTGTAACAGTATGGGAAGATAAAACTGAAAAGGCATGAATGTCTTTCAATTCTCTCAGAAAAATAATAAGAAAAAGTTCAGAAAGTGTTGCAAAGTATACCTTCTCTACAGCAAAGGTCCTGATGACATACTCTGATAGCAGCTCAGTCTCAATAAGCGTCACCTTGATGTCTCTGTAGATCTCGGTGTCATCAGGCCAGTACTTACAACACTTCACCTGAAAGTGACAAAAGCAAGTGTTACAATGAATCGACAGTCACGATGCTGTATTTCACAGAACACACTCACATTTGAATTTTTGTAGGTTTCTAGGCTGTCATTTCTACAGTAAAGATGATTGTCACATAACATTACCTCCTATTTGCCACCTGATATTTCAGTTTCTAAAGCATTTCTTTCAAATCCAAATGAGATTTGCTTCATATTAGTTTGGGCCCCCGGTCAAGGATATGCTGTAAATGGGAATCTTATGTATCGATGGAGAGTTCATTCGCACATTATTGCTTTTTCATTCTCACATCAATAATGTGAAAATGAGTCTAAAGGTGGACTGTGCAAAAGCCTGGAACAGAACAGAAAAGGCACCAAAGGGCTGTAAGATTTGTCCACCTTAAAATTATGAACAGCAGTGCAGAGAAATAGGACAAAACATTAAAAAAGTAGTGTGCTACAATTGAATGAGAGACATATAATGACAATCCAATAATGATATGAAATAACAAACCCTCAGCTGTTTAAAACAGATTTCCCAACAGAAATCTAAAACACCCCACTGGAAATATTACTTGTATTAGGTATCATAAGAGTGCAAAATTACCCCTCCCCCTGTTCAATTAAACTGTTGATACTGGGGGAGTAAGCCTGGTAATAGAGATTGAGTTCACGGAGGTATATCAGAGAATGATCATTTCTGATGAGGGATAAATGCGACATCAGCCACAAGTAGATTCAATTTTCATTTCTGGCGTCTATGCACTGATTACAAATGAAATGAGATTTTGGTTTGTGGAATGACACAGACAGAGGGGGACTTTGAGGTCCCTCTCTCTGACACCCCTGATGACTAATCCCTGATGACAATCACAAATCCACCGTCCGCTTCAGGCCAGATTGAATTAGGCAAAAGCCATTACCTTATTAGATCACTCTAAATCAGATGCCTGGTTTGGAGGGGAATTAGCCTTTGGGCTAAAATGTGCCAGTGTAGACACAGATGTTCTTTTGTGTGGGCATACTTATGACTGTGTGTACACAGCTCGTGAACTCATTCCCTCATATGGATAGAGTATATGGAAAAGAAGCACACAGCGCATCACCTCATCACACACATCAGCGCTCTAACTTCCAAAACCAAATCTCTCGTACATCAAAGTGCGCTGAGCACCACCCCTGTGAGGGTAACCAGCGGGACAGAGGCTGTGTGTGCTCGTCTGTGTGTGTGCCAGGATTTCCCAGAGTTCATCAGCAACTGTGCCGAGCAGATGGCCCACTGTGATATGGTGAAGTGATTTTATGGGGCCCTCTATGGAGCCACCATCACTGTGACCAACTGTGCCTACCGCCCGCCAATGGACAAGGATCATATAACAGACGGTTTGGGGGCCGGGGCCCGCCGAGAACAGCACAGCAGCTAAGCAGGTGTGGAGAAGGTGTTGGGCGGGGTGGGCTGGGCTCAGCTACTATAGAGGAAAGGCCTAATGAGGTACCTAGAGATGGGCCCATGAATCATTATCAGCTCTGCTACATTTAAGTCCCACCAAAAATGCACATCAGCGAAATCAAGGTGTGCCTGTGTTTAAGGGGCTTTCAGTGTGAATGTGTTTAAAATTCTTTGAGAAAATCCCCTGGCAGTCAAAGCATTACACTGTACGTTAAGACCTTCATTTTCTCTTGATTACAACTTAACCAGGGGGAACTACAGTGTGAGTTAAGTGGAACAAATTAGGACTGAAACAGAGCTCTGGGTTTTTTTCCCCCACATCAGGCCACATGCTGTAGTGAGCGAAAAAAGAAAGTCAAGGCTCTACCATTAGTTAGAACATTATGAACTGTCCTCAGCACTCAATAACAGTCCCCTTTTGTCCAATGAGAACAACATTAAGAGATGTTTCTGCTCGGAGGAGCTTGCTAGGAGCTGGCGGCTTCAGGAGTCTAATGTCCTGTTATAGAGCCACTCAGATGAAACAGTAGTCAGTCGCCTGGATGCCTCTCTGGTAATGAAGGCCATCAATCAGTTGCTTCTCACTTCTCACTGATAAGATAGATGGGAAAAGAGCTGGCGGCACGTGAGTCCCATGCCTCACTAAGTCAGCATACACATACACAGAAACATCTGGGCACTGATGCTCAAAGACAATAAAAAAAAAAAAAGAGATGGCTCTGTTTACCTTGAGATACAATCAGCCTGTCGGTTGACTGGGTGCAAGGTAATCATATTTAAGATCTGCAGATCCAGTGAACGTGTAATTAATACCCACCCTGCCCACTTCCACCAGGTTGGTCACCATGACGATAGCTGCTGTGTTCTCCTGCCAGACCATCCTCCAGAAGTCAAAGACAGTCTCCTGCATGGGTCCTGGAAGAGACAGAGTGGAAAATTAATTTTAGTAGTCGTAGTATCCCCAGTGTGTTGAAGTGGTGGGGTTTTGGCCCAGACAAACAGTCATATTCAAACAAGAGGAGGCCTTAAATGAGCCATTGACAGCATTCTCTGCAGTCCCGCAACATTGTATCTCCTTAATTGAAATTATGAAATGTTTCCACACTCAGATTGATCCACTGTTGTGGACCAGTTCTAACCACAGGAAGGACAGGCAGGGGAACTGAAGATATTGTTACTTGAGTAAACAACAAATTGCTATGGTCATTGAATGTATTTTCCAATGCTTGCGTGGGCTAATGGCTGTGGCTAGATTTTTTTTTTCTTTTTATTGGCTCTTGAGGTGTAGCCAGTGTGCCTGTTTGTTTTGGTTTGAGATGCTGGCAACATCCACTGTTTCTAAATGCAACACACAGGACATTGGTGTAATACGCATCATTTTCCATCTGTCTTTTTCTGTCGCTCTCAATTATATTTAACTATATTCTTGATTTTTTGGGTTTCTATAAGTAAAAGAGTTTGTTTAATTTAATGTGTCATTCATCGCTATATTTTTACTGTGCTTTTATATTGTTACTTTTGTTACTGTCTTGGCTGTGGGAACATGCTTTTTGTGATCAGTAACGTCCTGCTAACAAAGCGTCTCTCTCAGATTGACTTACACACAATCTAAATACAGGGTATTTGGAGGCATTACTGTCCTACAGCAGAATGACAGTTTATAGAGCATTTTCCTCTACATTTTCACTTCCTGGATCAAGCACTGAAAGATGTGTCAAATCTGATTTATTTATAGTGTTTTCTACAATAGATTCTTTGCATAGTGCTTACTCTACAGCGCAGAGCTTAAGACATGGAAAAAAAATAAGAGAGAAAAATAACACTTAGGCTGGGCCTGTGTGTGTGTGTGTGTGTGTGGCAAAACTCAAAGTAATTACCACTACATCTCATCTGTTTAACACCAACCTTTGTACCACATCCGACCCAAATGTATCTGGTGCCCATCAAAATAAACGAGCAGAGAGCTATTCAATGCTTCCAATATTTAAAACTTCACTGAGCAATAATTGTGGGTAGAATTTAATTATTAATCTGGTTAATTAAAATTATTAATATTAGTTTTAATCAAGCACCAACTGGAAAAAAAAAATTACTTCTGACAAATTAATTAGTGAATGCAAATCTCCACAACTGTGCATTCTCCTGCGTTGGCCCAAATTACCTGGAGACATAGCGAATTATGCAGACACACACAGAGACAAGCTAAGACACAACATGGGCACACGAAATGATTGTGTTTTTCCTCCCCGTCATTTATGTGGTAAGTAAATTGAATAATTCACTGTCCGAAAAATCAGGTCATGCATCATTTTAATTTCACAACAACTGAATCACATTTCTTGGCGCATCTTAAAGTTTTGATTTGACATCCAATATTTAAAAAATAAAATAAAAAAAGGTCATTCACTTAGTTGTTGACAGGTTAGGAAACTAGGATACTTGGATCATTTTGTTATTTCCACAAGTCCACAGCAGTCCACATGGACCACTCTGAGCACATCCTTGTGCAGCCCAAATTTGTGTCTGCGTGGTGACTATGCTTCAAGGGCAGGAGTGTGCATGCTCAGCAGTATGTATGGAAAGGAGTCCTCCAAGCAGACTAGAAAGTAGTATAGCAACAGCTGTGAGCCTGTGGTGTCTGCAGCAGTCTGTGTGCATGTGTGCAAACAGTAAAATCAAGGCTTAAAAAATGTTCACTTCATTCTGAATGAAAACTTGTTACTACAGTTTCTTTAAAATCTTTGCTTATAGTCTCTGAAGATCTACAATACTTCATGGAATAAAATTATTTTGGTTCTGGTCATGAAATTGTTGCTGGTTCAAATCAGAGCTGCTTCGACAACACTGTAAGTGTTTATTAGTTTGTCTCTCTTAGTCTCTGTTGTGTTTGTTTGAGCGGCTGTATGCTATGTGTTTCTATTATTTTAATGTTTGTGCTTCTCATTGGCTAATTCCTTCTCCAACAACCTGATTTCCCTCGGGGCATCAACCAAGTGTCATCACGATTTTATTCTCTTGATTGATAGGCCATATTTGATCTGCTTTCTGGGCTGCCTCAACAGTTCCTCTGCTTCTAATTGTGTAGCTTTGTGTGACAGTTTGAATAAAATCTATTTTAAAAACACACTTTAATTAATGAAATTGAAATTTAAGCCTGTGCATGCCTCTCTCTTTGAAAAACAAACAAAAAAAATTGCAGAGAACAATGGTTGTAATTTTTCAAAATTGAGAAATGCACTTTTCCTGACTTCTTCACATCCTAATTGGATATCTAGACATTTGGAACAGAGCTTCACAATATCTTCCATTTATATTGCCTCACTTTCTCTGCTTTGCATGTCGTGGTGTGTCTTGATTTTCACTGTAGGACCTCAATCTCCAATTCCAGTCACTTCCAGTCAGCCAATAACTACCCAACCTGATTGAACCACCCACTCTGCTACCTCCTACACTTGTCCCTGAGGGAGGATACACACAACTGAGAAGTTTGGGAGAGGGGGACTGAGAAGCAGGACAGCTGGTGTGTAGGACTTCAGTAACACAATAACACTTGGCATTATATGGTAAATCAACCAATGGTAAGCTCCTGCCAAGCGTCAGCCAGCCAATTTATGTTTTCATATACATGGAGAGATAAAGAAAAGGTATGGATGAGCTGCTGTTTAGCAATGAACTTGATGCCACTTGATAAAGAGGTAAAAAAAAAAAAGAACAAAGGGATCTCACACTTTGACAGTTTTCACACGGAAGTGGACAGCTTCAAGTGCTGAACTAAACTTTGGGTGACACTTTGAAGGAAGTTGGATAATTGTCAGACTCATTGTTTTTTTTTTTTTTACTAATCTCCTGTGAAAAGCATGACTTTCAATCACTTGTGTCTTACGCTGCAAGTTGACATGTATCACAGCAGTTTATGAGTTGTAAATAAGGAGCTTTCGCAATATTGGCATCTCAAGAAACAATCTAGGCCATATAATTATATAATCTAAATAATATATGTATATTTAAGAATATTATATAAGTGAAAAAAATGGTAGGAAAGCATGATAGCATTGGATGATTCTCTGAAACAACTTAAATCTTCCTAACAGGCAACGTCTTTCCCTTGTGGGAAAAGAACATTTCAGCAAAGGCTGAAATAGGATGAAGCTGTGATGGCACTGCAAAGATTCTTAATGGGTGATTAGAAGTCAGAGAAGTGTGCTTTTAACTGGGACCCTGATCATCAAATAACCTTAAATATTCACATTTAACATGTAACATGTAACATTTTGAACAGAAATATAGCATTAATATATCAGCAGCAATGTTAAGATATTGTGGAGTACGGGCATCCTGAGCAGAGACTGAAGTCACATTCCCTCTGTGTGCACTAATCCAAGCTTCTCTGATCTATGTTTGGGCAGTCAGTCCTGCCATGCGTGCATATTAGTGCACGTGAGTGCACGTTAGTGCCTGTGAGTCTCTCCCTTTGAAACTGATGGTCCTCCACACTGCACATGTGCAAAAGTGGAAATGCAGTCTGAGCATTCAGCTCGTGCCCCCCAAAAAACACGGAATTTTAAAGCTTAAAGCTACTTTTTAATGAAGTATTTCATTTATGCTACATCTGTAATTTATGTGCACTTGCTTCATTTCAGTGCAGTGTGTGAGTCTGAGGCTCTCCTCTGTAACTCCTTCTCCACTTGTGCCTGTCCTGCCCAGGTCTTTGTATGAGGGTACCTCATTAAGTTCACCACTCACCCAACCTGGCACCACCTGACTTCTATCTGATTCCCAAACTGAAATCCCACTTGCGTGCTTGCCTTTTTTCAGGGTAATGATGAAGTCCTCCATGCTGTTTTGGATTATCTAGAGGCTTAAGATACGACCTTCTTCAACAAACGGATAGCAAAGCTTGTCAATTGGTGGACACATGCATTAAGTTAAAGAAGACCGCTGAACAATAATGCAAGAACAATGCTTCTCCTGTGGCGTTTTCTGCTTGATTTTAGACTGCAATCGTATTTTAAAAGTTCAGTTTTTACCATATATTGTGTAACTGAATTCATTATTAAAAAATATCTAAATTAATTTCTGGAATCATTGACATAACAAAAGAAAAAAAGAAAACTCAAAAGAAAAATTAAGACTATTTAACCGTTTAGAAATTTGCCCAAACACAAACAAATCCTCTTGATGACAAGCAGTACTGAGGGAAAGCTTACATTCTCAAAGACTTATCCAAGGGTTACTTGAGAGAAATTGCATTGAGAACACACTTGAGGAACTATGAGATGAGAGCAGTGTTTGTATGACAGTGTGCGTGGAGCCTAGTTGGAGAAGTCTGGAGGAGGCACTTCACAGAAGAAGAACACTGGTAGGAGCTTCACTTCCAGCTGTCAGAGTGTGAATGCTGCTGCAGCTGATGCTGTGTTTTGGGACTAGGCCTGCTCCTCCTCAGAAGCAAGCACTGTGACAGCTGTAAAAATCCCCCAGTCAGGTATTCAGCAAAACTCCTGATCAACATGTGCACAGAAACACTCACAGACAAAGATGCAGGCTACGTTCCCCTCTTGCCCATTAATATTACATGCAGCAGACTCTGGCATAATGTACACTCACTTATCATTGATTTGTGCTCTCTCTATTTCCACCTTGCACCCCCCTCACCCTCCATTGGGCTTTGAGATGTTAACCTGTAAATAATAAAACTTTTGCGCTCCTGGTGACATTTCCTGCATGTGAGGGAGGGGCGGGAAGAGCAGAGAAGACCGGAGGGGAAAACTTGATGAAACTGAGCCCTTTTCTGCGTCATGAATATTTCCAAATCACCAGAAGGATGCAGGGACTTATCAGAGCTGTTTGTATCCTGGTGTCAGTGAAATTTACAGTCTCCACGAGGAAGAAGCTCATGTTTGAACTGCATTTAAACGACTGTAAGACATAGAAATGGACAAGACGAGGCGGCGAACTGGAAGGGCTGCCTGCACATACTCCATCTGCTAGGTAGGTGACCTGCAGTTGGCGTTGGAGAATCACTGACAGACAGTTGTTGGATTGCTGCAGCAAAAAAAAGCCTGGATGAGAGACTGACCTACATAATGAGGGGCAGAGCTTGGGTGATGAGGATTTTATGGAGTGACAGCTGTTCTACCTGCCGTTGTCACCTTGACAGAGCAAAGGGACTCGTCAATAAACCCCAAACTAATGAGTGTCATTGTAGTTTACAGCGTAAGAGAAGCGGGACAACGTTGTCCCACCTGTCTGCCATATTAAGCACAACCCCAACCATCTCCATAACCAATTTATAACAAAGACTTTTTAGCTTATCCAGCACTATTGCAGGTCTCATCATTTCCTGAGCTACTGCTGGTCCCAGTGGACTTGAGTGGAAGTGTCACTCACTGAAAAACTTTACTGGGGGAGAGAAGAGACTACTTCCTCATTTTTAGCAAGTGTGCCAATGCCCAGGTGCTCTTTTCAGGTGCTACAGTATGCAGTTTGTCTGACTGAGAGAGACAGGTCTGTGTCTGGCTTTCCTATCATCTCTGGCTGCTCTTTGCCTCAGTGTCAGCAGACTGAGCCTTCCTTCCTGTCAGTCTGCCGGAGCTGATGATGAATTATAAAAGGGCCTGCTCTCCCAGAGAATACAGATGTTTCCACACACACACGCACACACACACCTACACACACGCACACACACAAACGCACGCACACGCACACACCTACACACACACACACACGTGCGCGTGCACACACAGACACAGACACACACACACACACACACCACTCCACTGTTTCATACTGGATGGCTCTAGACAGTGAAAAACCTTATCGTGCTTGCGATACAGTCGATGGAAAATGAGGACTTATTATGCAAGCTCAATGAGAAAACAGGAGCTAATTAACTTGAATGGAAACACGTTTGGCTTCTCGAGCTTTTCATCTTAGAGAGGGCTTCTGTTGGCAATATTTCTTTGACTGCTGATCTCCATGTGCATATTTTTAAATAAAATGTGGAATGTGCTTAATGACTGTAGGACAATTACGAAAGTCTTGATGGCCCAGTCAAAATTCTTTCAGAGCTGAATGATCCTGTTGCAGCACCTTGTTTTGGTGAGCCGAAGGCACACGGGACAAAGTCTGCTTAGTTTGGAGTGTTTGGCTCAGTGGTCAGTGCCAGACAACACATAGTAGGTGCTGTGCATACAGGCAGACAACACAGACCAAGCGGCTGCTGCCTGGTTGGTAAGCCATATCTTTCTGAAGTGAGAGCAAACAGAGGGTTGTTTTAATTGAGACACTGAGAAAGAGAGGCAATGCACTAATAAACAGGTAATTATGCAACTCCCAGCTCCGCCGAAGCAGATTGTAAATCCATTAAGGCCTCTTCGCAAATACGCCTCTTTCTTTTTTCTCCTCCACAGATTTTTTTTTTTCCTAAAGTGCTACGCAAAATCCCTATGCATGCATCCTTGTTGTGGGGGAGTGAGGCTCTCGACGCAAAATTCATAACAATTAACCATCAATCAGACTTAACCCCTGGGGTCATGGTAAGTGCTCCTCGCTTGGCGAATCTGCCGGCCAGATTAACACAGTGACAAAATGTGCCTGTACATGTCAGCTAATCCATTTATTTATTCAGCTTTCTCCCAGACTGCCTGATTAATCACTCCTACACCACCGATGAAAGGAATGAGGAAAGAGACAGAGAGACGAAAGTGTGCTGCTCTGCTTGCTGCTTGCTCAGAGGTGCGTAAGTATGCGTGTGTGTGTGCGTGTGTGTGTGTGTGTGTGTGCACTGAGGTGATACCAGATTCCCCGAACACACACCTGACTGAGCATCAAAGAGTAGTTTGCAAGAGCGTATGTAAACAACGATAGGGATGTTCAGAGAGATATTCATGAACATCTGCACACATCCATCCGCCCAAACAAACAGACAACCTTAAATTCTCACCGCCCACACATTCCAATCCAGAGAGCTTGGCAATTTTTAGAAAATGTTATTCTTACCTTGAGTGGCAATGTAGTGATTTGGCCTGTGGTAGCCCTGAAAGACAAAAAAAAAGTGTGAGAAGAGAATATGAGAATCACTTCACTTTCCTGCTACTCCTAAAAGACCAGCTGTCATGAGGCAATTTGTCTCAGAAAACACACACTGTCTTTATTATTTACTCTGTTTTTTGACAAGGGATGTTGACCCTTGCATGCAAACTCAGTCGATCTCTACATCACAAACGTACCAACAACATACATCAGTGAACAGAACTGATTGAAGCTGTACAGAACCTCCGTTGACAGCTGTTTTTGTTTCATATGCCCCTTGTTTCTGCAGAGAAATGAACTCATGCCGCCATGTTTCTACACCTTAAGAAGATTATTTTGAGAAACGCGTGCGCTACTCTATGCATTCTGCGGAGTCAGTCAGCCAGCTGTTTGCCACTGTACTCCCATTCAGCTCTTTGTTTCAGCATCTGACTGAGCGAGCAAAATGCCTGACTTAAAGCTCATGATGGATGCTGCTTGACGCAAGATGCAATAACACTCTATCACACATTCTATATGCAGCACACCTCTGGAGTAAGCAGCCAAAGTGTTGATAATCCCCAAGATACAACTAACAGCACTGATCTTCACAATAGGCCCCTAGTCTCACGGATTACTCTAATCCCTTCAAGTTTTATTTGTCAAATTCCTTGTCTTCTCTCCAGAGATATGAGACAGGAAACAAAACATTAGGACTTAAAGGCTCTTCCCCGGCCCAGCCTCCTCTTGATTGGACCCCCCCCTCCACCACCCACCCCTGCTGCTCTGCTTATCTCACTCATATTCAATTTAACTTGGTCTGTGATTAACGCTCCTCCAATGAGGGGAGGAAGACACAAAGGATATTTTCCTCACTCTCTCTCTCATCCACAGGGCTCCTTCAGCTATTCAACTGTCCTCCATTTTTAATGACTTCTTTATCTCTGGACTGAAGAGGAGATTTGTTTGTGCTTTCATGTATGTTCTGTCAAGTAAAGTGGAAGCCCAGTACGCCGTCGGATTAAAGAGGGAAAGACAGAAAGAAAGAAAGGAGGGGCCCTGACAGTGACTGTCAGGTGAGTAGAGCTGGCTATAAATGGGCTCTATGCTTATTGTAAGCATGTTACATTAGGCATACAACAGCACTCCCTCATGATTAACACAAAGAGATAAAACACAATAATGTTAATATTGAAATTATTAATTGAAAAGGCTTTGTTTCCAGGAATGTGTAAATTACTAAAGAGGAATTAAATATGTATTGGGCTCTTCTTAGTTTGCTGCATTGCTTGCTGCATTGATCATTTACATTCTTTCAGGTCAGGATAGGATGTGCAGCTTAGAGTGTTGTTACCTGTGGGCATGGCCTGGCATTTTCAGTTTATCATTACATCTCCCACTTTTGCAAATCTGGGGACCCAACCCTGACACCAAGAGAATGCATTTATATAGTAATTATTCACTATGTCAGATACATTTTGGGGAAAACATGGAGGGAGCACTCTCTTGGCAATATTTTTCTTTTGCAATCTAGAAAAATATTCTTTTGTTGTATTACAAACATGCCATAGGGAAGAGAAAGACCCGATCACAACATGGTGAGAGTAAGAACCTGCCCTGAGGCCCCACACCCTAAGAGACATCACCCCAGATTTAATGTGCCAGCTGATTTACGGTAAATTTTAATGTGCTGCAAATATATGTATGAGCATAACAAGGCCAATTATCTGGTTTTGTCTTATAGTCAGTCTCCTTCATGTATGTTATCTTAATTCACCCTTAGTCCTTCTTTATTGGACACATTTACATACTCGTGTGTCCAAAAATCCTTCAGATAAAACAAAATTAATACGGCGTTAAACTGTTCAAATCAAGGCTACGTCCTGTTAGAAGAGATTACAAGTACACTGAGCTGTTTAAAGTGGTCACAAGCCAAATAGGTTGTCGAGGGCTGTGTGCCAAAATTTACAATGGGCTTCCCTCAGTAAAACTGGGTTCAACCAAATTACCATAAGCAGTGGGTCAGTAGGAGCCCGCTGCCCCCCGTGGCCCAGAGGTCTCATGCAGGATTAATCCTGTAAAAGGATGGATGGTTGGGGGTACAAAGCACAAGGTTTAAGTTTCTGCCCTGCATCCCGTGTGATTTTAGAAGTAGGCTAAAAGAGCTATTGATTAGGGTTAGAGATTGTGGATTTGCCTAAATTCAAAAAGGCCAACACACTGTGTTTTGAGTCAAATCAGTGTGAAGGAAAAAACTGTGTGCTGCAGTGAGAGTTTTGCACATACATTCACTATGCACTTGACCACAATATCAATATTTTGAGGTTGATTTAAAAAAAAAAAAAAATGTAATCTGAATGGGACTATGTTCCTCACTTAGGTGAATTAGTTGTAGAACATGAATATTAAGAAGACAAGGTTGCGAGCACCTGAGTGACGCCTGCAAATTCATAAAACCACTGCATCACTTCTATTTCCTTTGGAGAGAACCAGCAAATCCATATTCACACACAAACAGCTCTGCAGACAACAGGCCATTACACTACGTTTCCTTGCCTCCTAAATGCTGATGAAAATACTCAATCAACTGCAGTGAAAAGGAACATACCCGACTGGCTCTGCTTACTCGTACATGACTCGAAATAATCTGCAGTATAATAGAGTACAATAACAAACACTGTGGGAAATGTTCTACACATAAGAGTTTATTGGGCAGGACAAGCTTTTAGATGGGTTAAAAAGCTTTCTGAAGAGCAAAAACATCATTACCCATCTGCCTGCATTTCTACTAAGTACTTTCCAATGAATCTGGCAGAGCAGTGGAAATCCTTTTCAATCAGGGCCCTCTTTAATATGCGTATATTCTTATCTTATAATGGGGCCTTCTTTACAGCAAGAGTTTCCTCCGCAGTACCCCTTTTTGCAGTATAATGGGCCACAAACTGAATAGTGGGAAAGGTAAATAATTTAAGCCCCCTGCATTTGCCGTGGCACACCTTGCATTATGAATTTATGTTTGAAGGCGTAACAAGAGATTACAAATTACCACTTTAGAGGGGCAGGGGAAGAGAAGATGGGAGACAGAGTGAGCGTTCTCTCCTGAGCAGAAAACCACTTAGGGAGTCGGGTACATCACAAGCCCATTACACATGAAGCGGAAGCATCTGCTCAGGGAAGCCAGTGAGCTGCTTTGATTGGTCACATCCTGCTACTAACACTGCTATTAACAGCAAATCATGTCCGATCAAGAGGTTCTATATTGTGTGAGCTAAGTGAGTTAGATCTGTTTTCAACGTGTAACGCGTCTCACGCCACTTTTTAATGACTTTTACTTACTGTAAAGGTATGCCACGGCATGTGAGTGCATGTAAAAGCTGTGCTGCAACTACTTTCCCACTTGTAAGAAGTGTAACTTAACCTCTGTCGATAACTTCAGCGCCTGGTCTAATTCACCAGTGTGCCCTTGAGAGTTTTTCAATGTTGAGCAGCTGCTTTGTGTGATATAAAGTAGAGAGATGTGTAAACAGTTACACAATCTACCAAACTGTCCTCATCAGAGAAAAACAACAACATAGGTTGCTTGTTGAGAACTATCTATGTCTACATTTCCTCACCATCAATCTCTTAAGATCACAATAACGACTGTCTCTGTAAGCAAAGGTTGCAGAGAGGTGGATGGTTTGGCGTTTAAATAATCGACCAACTGTTTTAGAGGCCACAGTTTGGACATGCTTTCACAACTAACATTTAATGCTGGATTCTTATATCCACAACCAAATAGTTCCTTTGGTTTCACCTGCAAAGACTTAACTAAACTTTAATTATACAGGTGGCAGCTCAGAAGAGACTCACAGAAAACAATTATACTAACACAGTGTACTTGGTTGTCTGTCTCTTTGTGACTCTGTGATGGACTGGTGACCTGACCAGGGTGTCCCCTGCCTTCACCCTGTGTCAGCTGGGATAGGCTCCAGCCCCTGTGTGACCCTACAGAGGATAAAGCAGTGTATAGATAGTGGATGGATGGATATAAATAATCATCAATGAAACCTCTCCCTTTTCTTCTCAGTTTTTTGGTTTTCTAAATGCATTTATACTGTTGTTCAAAGCAAAGTCCAAAACGATAACCTCAGTTTCCCCTGTGTGCTGGTTTGCCTTTTCTCTCTCCCAGCGCTGTCAGCCTCTGATCTTTATTCCTCTTAATATATCCCATGAACGGAGCTGATGAGCAGCCTTTAAAAGTTGAATATAAAGGCAATGTGCTTGTGTGTGTGTGTGTGTGTGTGTATGATGGACAGGCAGTAGGGGCTGCATTGTCCCTCAGGCCCCCTGCGACGAAGGCACCAGCGCCCTCTCTCTCCGTGAGAGGAAGCGCAGTGACCTTTGCGTTGGTGGCTCTGGCTGGTGTGTGTACTTACATCAACGTAATTTGCATTAATGTAATCGGAGCTCTGTTCCCCCTCCAGGGCCTGCAGCCTGACACGGGAGTGATCATCTGGAAGAGAGGCAGAGAGGAAGAATCCACTGTTGAATTAATCATATTAACGAGGGCATGAGGAGGAAAAAAAAAGGGGGGGAGAGGGACAGAGAGACAGTAAGAAAAATAGGAAGAGAGAGAAATCACAAAAGGAGAGGGATGATGAAAGAGTAACAAGTGGCATCATACAGGTGCACAAATGGAAGTGCATAGAAATGAGAGTAAAAAGTAGAATGAAAGAGAGTAAAAGTGCAACATGGCTGATGGACAACTGCTGTTGTGTGACTTTGCATTCCAAACACAATCATGCTGCTGTCCGTTTATATCTTCTATGATATGAGATTAGAAATTAAAACCAAAAAGTAAGAATCAAATTCAGGTTTTTGTAACTCATTGACCTTAAGTGTATGAAAACTTGCTCATCCTTGGAAGATTTTGCATTTAAGTAAACACTAATTAGATCAATATATGAGAATAGATGATGCTGTATAACAAATCACAATACAAAAATCTTACATCGGCTGATAGTGAGGTAGCTTTGTTAAAGAGTACTATGAAGCCCTAGCTACTGATTTCTTGCTGTAGTAAAGGAACTTTTTGTAATTAAGGTAAGTCTACATCGTTCTAAAGTTACTTAATACACCTTTAAACTGACTTTAGATCTTCAAAGTTTTTCTGACAGCAGTGATGAAAAGTTGTGAAACTGAACTGTCCAATCAGCAGTCCTGGAAAAAAAATTCCATCACAGCTCAGCTTAAGAGCATATAGGTGATGGGAATTAATTGTGAAATCAAATTCAACATTTTTATTAGTGCTACATGTTATGTGCCATATCCTGCATGGCTTATTTTTCATAACTGAAGAGAAAGTACAGGATGATGAATATAAAAGTAGATTGGAAAGGTCAAAGTTGGTCTCGTTGGCTGATAATAAAACTCTGTTTGAGCAGCTTATAGTTATCCATTTACAAGCCTGGCCAATAAATCAGCCAGAAGAATGGGAACACACACAAAAATTCATGAGCGCTGAGGAGGTGCTTTGTACACACATGCAATAATATTCCCATATCGGTTCTTCATGCGGTTTTCATCCTTCTTGGCAGAGTCCCATGGTGCAGACTGTCCTTCAAAAAAGCTCTGAAAAGAGAGAAAACAGAGAACAGAGAGGAGGGATGAAGTATGGTGTCATGTGTGAGCACTCTAAATGATAACCAGGCTAAAGAATACAGTCTTCCTCTTTCAGCACTTCAAAAAAAGGAAAGGAACATTGGCAATAGAAAGGAAAACACATAGAGAGATACATTCACATCATTATTAGACATGAAATACAGGGAGGATGGTGGATCCCGGGGAGCTGTGTCAAACAGCGAGTGCCATTAGGGCAGAGGCAGCGGGTGTCACACTCAAACCTCCCCCCTATGCCGCTGTGCTGGGCAGAGCAACTGCAGCGGCTGTCTGTCTGCCTCATCTGAAGGACTCAATCAGCTCGTCGTGGGGAAAAATAAAGCCAGCTCATCATCTACAGATCAAAACCGCTCTGCTCAGATTACCCTCATGAAATATTTATCATCTCTCGCTGGGGAGATTTCCATTCTGATGGCACACCAGGCACAATTAAGCCAAATTATGAAAATACATCTCCACTGCCAGTCTACCGCTGTTCAGCAGGGGCGGGTGGGGTTGGCTCCAAGCAGGCGAGTCTGGACAAAAATATGTTTCTGTTCTGTCTTTTTGATAGTGAACTAATGCACATTTGAAAAGTCAGCTAATACATTACGGTGCAGACTGCAGTCTGCAAATAAAAATTCAAGATCATTTATTGGAGGTTGAAGAGATTGTTTGAGAGTTCCTTTTAGTGTGGAGTAGGAAGCACTGTCTTCAATCATCACTCTTCTAGAGTTTGACGGATCCATTCATCTCAGTGCTACGGTGGGAAGCAGGCCGTTTGTCTAGCATATAAAGCCCTTTTAGACACCACACAAGGACATATTCCTGTATGAAGTCCTAAGGATTAGTGATTTCACTGAGAAATAGCTTTAATATGCTAAAAATATGTCACACCCTTCGAGTGAAGATGGAAGCATGTCTCAGAGATGGATTATATAGGCCTCTCTTCCTGTGGCAGTATGTCTTGAACAAATGGACAGGCCAATGCCGTTGTCTCTGTCACTCTGAAGGATACCGGTCTAATATCAAGCATCTGAAGACAAATCATCCTCAAGCTGAAAAGCGTTATCTCTTAACAACTCTAAAATAGCTTTTGCTTAAACTGAGTAACCCTGTTATTCCTCAAGCTGTTTGAATCTTGAATTCAGATGGAGTGAATGTCCCAAGACGCAAAGATTACATGAAAGCTAAAAATGCACATAGTGGTAATAATTGGCTACCGGAGATTCACCAGACAGAGATAGAAAAAAATCTATTGTAAGCTCTACCTGCAAAAGCTGTTTAGTTGCAAAGGTACGTGATGCATTATACTACAGTGCATCTGCAGGTAGTTTTTCACAATCCTCAAATTACTCCCACTGGCACACAGCCAGCTTCGTATGTTTTTAATTACAGGCTACCTGCTGCATTCTAGTCCCAGCACAGTTTGTCTGCTATGCTGTTTTTCTGTTCGTAACCACTTAACTGTAAGTGAGAAGCATAATACTTTCTCTGCATACAGTCATTCTGGGAAAACCTACAAAAAGGGACAACGATATATGCCATGGCAAAGTAAGAAAAAAAAACAACAACAAAAAAAAAAAAGCAAAAGAAACAAGAAAGAAAGGAAAATGGATGGTAGCACATAGAAGTGGAGTTGTTTAGTGCGCTGCTCTGTATTATTCAATAATTTACTGTGTGAGAAGAGGAGACTCATTCAAACTGACTAGTGTTCATTTGTGGTTGGAGCTGAAATAATTTTAAGATTCTCACAATAGGCTAGATGCAAGACATTTCTGTTCACCTAAAACAAGCTGAAAACAAGTGGAGTACAATGACAACATGGCAGTTTTAATGCAGTTGAAACGTTTTGTTTTTCTGCTTCCTGTTTGGTCACTTGAACTGTTTCAATGAGGAGGACAATTTGGACATGCAAATACGTTGCTGCAGCTGATATTACACATGGCTTTATAAAGCTTTTACAAAGCATACAATATGGTTTTTCTCAAGTGTTCAGTGTTGTACAGTGTCCAATTTCTAGTCATGACATCTGCTTGGTTGTCCAAAATGGAAATTACCTTTATTATTCTGTTGGTTTGGCTATGTGATAATGAAAGGGACTGGAATATTTGTTGAAGCAGTCTTCAGGTTGTAATGAAGCAGTATAGTGTCGCTGGTTAGCCATGATATGCTTATCTTCCAGATTACTGACATCTTATTTCTTTTAAGTAACCCTGTCTCTTATTCTGCTAAAGAGATGGTAGACATGTTTTTGAAAAGCTCTATAAACATCAGACTTTAGTTGTCGAGCATTTGTGGATCTCACTGTTTCCGATCATGGAAAGAAAAATATTTCACAGTGACCTTGTAAAGACTTGACAAAATGAAAAATGTCACTGTTCCACACATTTCGTCAGCTGAACAATGTCAAATACTTATCGTTTCTGATGGTAAATGCCCTTTTCACACTAATTTATAATTGCGTAACCTTTTATTCCCACAGGGCCTTAAAATAGGCAGCAACCATTATTGATCTGTCAGGTTTGGCATATCATTTACAAGTCTAAAGAAAAACTCACAAATAACCAAAAGTATTGGCTTACCTCGTTTATCTGATCCAAAGTTAACGTACAGAATAACAAGAAGCATGGGTCAGAGAGAGATATAGTACAGTGTAAGTCAACAGGTTTAGAGGTGCACTAGGCTCCAATCTCATCATCAAAAATAAAAAGGGCATTAACCTTAAGACAGATTGATATAGAGAAGACAGCAGCGGGAACACAACATACAAATGAATTGCTCTAGCCAAGTGAGAATGAGCTCCATCACACACTTTAAGCACCCCACAGGCCTTTTTTGCAATGGGCTGTGGACAGCTAAGTGACAGCAGGGTGAGGGGACGGGGGGGCCGGTCCTTCGTTGTGACGTCCCTTTTGACTGACTGTAATGCATCCATGCAATGGGGCTGTGTGAACCCAAAAACCTTTATTCATAATGGATTAGGCCCAGAGGGCAGCCCAAAGCACTCACACCTCTCAATGATGTGATGCTGCAGGTAGCAATGGGAGGCTGCATTATTTCATTCGGCAGTCATGAGGGGTAAGTGGGGAGTTAATTACTGATAAATCTGGCCCACACATAGCAGACTGAAGTGGGGCATGAGATGAAGAGTGGAGAAGGGAGGCAAAGAAAGAACATGGGAGGTGTAGATAAGAAAATTACAGAGAAAGAAATGAAAAAAGAAAATGAGCTCATGTGTGATGCTCGTTAAAAAGAAAGAAAATGAGGAAAGAGAAAGGTGACAAAGAAGATGTGAAATAAAGAAGTGGCAGCAGTATCAGTGAAAAAGGCCAATGTGATGTCAGACTGGAGAGATACAGATTAGATATTTAAAAGGAAGGATTAAAAAAGCGTAGCTCCAAGTCGGTCTGTAACAACATGACATGAGGGTGAGGATGAAGCTGGCTGGTGTGATGCTGAGGGACAGTGATGAGGCTGGAGTGCAGCCAAACCCTGCCAGCCCTCGCACTAATGACAGGAAATGAGAATGATGCTCTTCTGGGGCAAAATCTTTTGTTTTAGTGTCAGTGAGAGGCATGGTGTCAGATTATGGATGCTGTTGTGTGACAACAGTCCTAAAAGAGCAGTGGGTTGCCGTCACTGGAGCCTAATCGGACCTGGTTCAGGTGAAGGAGGGGGCACAGCCCAGCTCACTGGTCCTCACACTTTTATTGGGGCACATTTCTGTATTGGTCTATAGCTGAATCTCAAAGGAGAATTAGGACAGTAGCATCTGACATAAACACACTCACGCACGCAAAATGCACAGTCGCTGCAAACAACAAGAAACAGATGAACAACAAAACGAATCACACCGTAAACACACTGAGACAGGGTACATTAACAATTTATCATAAAAGTGCATCTGGGGAGAAACAAAAGAGTTCTGCTGCGTGGTGCAAAATGGAGACAGACAGACAGAAAAAGAGAGAGACAGATACAAAGAAAGAGACATTAGGGTGAACACTGTGATGCAGATAAAGCCTTGTGTTAGACTGAAACATTTCCATTCAAGGATCTCAGAGGTGATGTTACAAGTCTATCACGAGGCTTTATGTGTGTCTGCAGCCTTTACAGTGGGGGTATGACAGCTGGGCTGCGTCCTACCTCATACTCCTCCTTGAAGCCGTAGCCCTCGGCGCACTTCATCTGGGTGATGTGCTGGAGGAGGTCTGCCACGCGGATCGCCGGGTGCAGCTGACCCGTCTGGTACGGCACATCAACAGGCTCCCGCTTCCTCAGGGAGTGAGTGTGGGACTGCACCAGGCTGCTGGTGTCGCTGCCCATGTTCTGGCTCTCATCTGTGGGACACAAACAGAGACAGGACAAACTGGGTCAGGATGGAGAAAAAGGAGCTACACTGACACCATCAGACATCAGTAGTTTGTTGTAAGATATGGGTGACATAATGCTTGAAGCAGTAAATGGCAGTGCTAGTTTATTGACTTATAAAGCTCAGATAAGTAGCCTAGGTGTTGTTGCTCTTCAAACCAGCTCGTATCTCACTTACAATTGTTCTCATTAACAGATGGCACATTATCTCATTTACTGGTAAGCATTATGTCACCACCTTCCAGATTGACAAACAACTCTTAACTAGTAATCTGTTTGTTATGGATGGTCACAACAACACAACATCATTGAGTAATAGGATGAGTCATGTGGTGGGAGGGATCAGGTCCATCTGTCTCAGTGTGGCTGGAAACTGTACTGTACTGTATAGCCATTTAAATACAAGGTCCTTTAAGTAACACACTTACACTACAAGCAGTTAACATGGTTTCTATCAGAACAAAATATGTCAGTGGCCCTCAACTGTGAGAAACAGTAAGGGTCAATCATTAAAATCCTCATGAAGATGCTGTAAAACAATAAGTTTACTTTTTGTACTGGCAGTACAGTATGCTGGTTTGGGCTGCAGCTCATATTGAGAGTCAGACTCCATTCCAGCTCTTTCATACTGTAATCCAGTCAGTGGCAGACATGAGGCACAGATGCTGTGGGGAGCCAGCGGATGATGGAGGGTGTCCAGAAACATGGAGAAGGAGGATGTGAGGGGGTGCGGTGGGCCACAGTGAGCATGTTGCAGCAGGCACCGTCGGAAGCATCACACAAACACAGCGTGGATTCAACCCCTGCCACCCATACTTCCCCAAAAAACGAAAAAAAAAAAACAAAAAAAAAATCTAACCTAAAAAAAGAACCCAGGAGGGAAGCGGAGATGGGAGGAGAATGCATGGGGTGATGCTGCCATGGGGCACTGTATGTACTTTGACCATGCTAAGCTAATGGTGGCTTGGTGGCACGCTACAGAGGGTGGTGAGATGCTAACATGTCCACTTGTCATGCAATAAATGCCCATGTCAGAAGCAGCCTCTCACTGTCGGCTTACTTTCTGAGTAAACACCACCTCCTTCCCCCAACCCAGGGCCCACTTGGGAAAACTTACCATTAATGGGCACTTTTTAGATAGCAGATACATAAGAGGTTACGTATGTAAAGAGAGAGAGAGGAGAAGAGACAGGAGAGAGGGGATAAGCAACAATACAGCATGAGAACCTGTTACAGTAGAGTTTTAGAGCTACGCTATAGGGCAAGATCACATGCCTTCTCAGTTCAAACTGCCTAGGTGAAAAGCCTAGTCAAGGGGGATGTTGAGTGGATGGATGGGGCAATTTCAACAGTGCAAGACAAAAATAAAAGAACAGAACAACGGAAGTCATGAATTTCAAGGGAGAAAATAATGGTGAAATACTGATCGTCATTTTGAACAAGCTGTAATTGTTTCAGATCTGTAACTTGCACATTTTAACGATGCCAATTATTTTTTGAGTATTCTGACATTTGGATTTCTCTCTCTAATTGCTATAATTATATTTGCATGTGCTAGTGGTGACACCTGTATTTATACTATGTTTTTAAAAAAGAATGTGTTGAAATCAAAAACACTACCAATCCTCTATGATCTAATCAGTTTTGATCATTAACCGCAACTGATGAGAGAATGCTATGACTGAATGTGTCACAACTGAAAGCTTGTAACCTTTTCTGGCTGTTGTAATTTCATGGTAATTGTTTCATGCTTTATTAAATGTGGAACTAACATAAGCAGCTGTCACAAGAGTGCTGATGAAAGACACTGCTTTAAGTTGCACTAATGTGAACAAATAAACCCTAGCTGTAAGTTGTGTACTTAAAAATGCAGTTATGCTGCTTGTGGTGAAGCTGGAGTAAGGTTGCTTACTGTGTCTTTCTTCTTGGCCTTCAGTATTAAATTATTACAGTCCTAGTGCCCCACTTAGTAGCTACATTATATGCTCTGCTAGTACAAAAGCATCTGTTCGTATAAGATACTGCACTTTGGGCTGTTCTGCATATTCAACAAAGCCTGTAATAATTAACAGAAGAACAAAATACTGTTTATAATTCTATTTTATCACTGAACAAGATGACTAAACACTGGCAAAAACAAAACAAAAACAAGTAGGTCAGTAGCAGTTAGCCAAAGGCAGGGGGAGCGACATTAAAAAGAATAATAGAAAAGGTTGTTGTTTCGGAGGGAGGGAGGGGAGCTAAATGCGTAGTGAGGAGAGAGGGGAGGGAAGGGAGGGCAGCCCAGCTAATGCTAGACTTTAGATGTTCAGACCGAACGCATCCTGCTTTTGGAATTTTTGGTGAGGAGGGCTAAGAGAGAGCGTTTTTCGGTCTCCCTCTCACACTGTTTGCTTGTTGTGTCTCAGTGCAGCTGCTATGGCTTCAGCATGCTGTAGCATTGGTTGCTGGGGCGAACTGCCCCCCCATTGCCCCCCTTAGACACTCCCCCACATCCAGTCCACATGTCTGTCCATGCATATGAGAGGTCAAACACGTATGTGACATCACACGCACGACACGCAATGCGGATGGGATGGAGTGAAGCCAGCCTCAGCCCAGGAGAGCCCCTCGTTGGACGGGGAAGGGAGAGGAAGAGGAAGAGAGGAGGAAGAAGGAGGGAGGGGTGGAGGAGAGGAGGAGAGGGGGAAGCAGCAGGCAGGTATGAAGGTGAGGAAGCCATCTTTAGTAAAAGAGCCAACCAAAAAAATGTCAAAAAAAACAAAAAAAAATCTGTACTTTTTTGGCCTCACAGTTAAGTCTTCAAACAGACATCTTATGAATGTAATGCACTGTAACTTCCTTAAGCAAAGAGGTAAAAAGAAATAATCAATAGCAATGGGAAAAGAAAATGTATCTCACCTAAGATAGCCGTTGGCACAAAGGGATCTGCTCAAACCCCCAAAACAAGTGCAGAAGTTGGAGGAGGAAAGAGAGTTGCAGTAAATGAAAGAAGCCAAGATAATTCACAAAAACAGCTTTAGCAAAAAAAAATAAAACATTGGACTTTTTTTTTTTTTTTTTAAATTTCTAGCCAACCAGCATAACAAGAAAGGTATCACATTTTCCAGAAAAGCTAATTATATAGTAAGTTCAGTTGATTATAAAGCTAGCTGCCCTTTACTCCATCTAATCAATGAGCTGGGATCTGATTACATAAGACACATAATTATGGATATTATTTGGGAGAAACTGAAGTCATAATTGAACAGCTAAAATCTATCTTGGCAGTGATATAAAACATAACCAGAAACATAGTGGAGTGAAAACCCATCTAAAGCTAATTTATCTGCCTTCTCATTTGTGAAATTGTCTTCTAATTTTTCAAAGCACACATCAACTCTGTTAGGTACATTTCTATCATACATTACAGTAGTATTCTGTAATTTACATCAGAGGTATCTCCAGAAAACTAAAACTAACGAATACTTATTTAAAAATGTTGCCTTTATTGTGACCGTTTTAAATTTTGGTGTATGACTGAATTTGCCATCATCACTGCTTCGACCACACAGTAAGTACTTAGCATAGCAAGAAGAAACAGAGTATGTTTACCTGGGTAGTACGAGTTGGTGGGGATGGAAGTACTGAGAGTGTTGGCTTTTGGCAGTGTGAAGGAAGAAGGAGATGATCCAGCTACAAACAGGAAAAAAAGAACAGAATAAAAGGCATAAATAATCCAGTACTGCCACTCATACAGGAAGCATGCAGAACTTACAATGTAAGTAAAAATACATTATTCCGAGTCCTTCTTTCAAAAATAACATGCACTTTAAAAGATCACCTCAGATTTTCTCACTTAACCCATGGTAAGAGCTGCTTTGAGTACACAAAATTCCATTTACCTCCACTACAATTCTCAGAGACCTTGAGCAAGCCAACATAAAACCGCACTAGCTTTGAACGGCCAGATACCAAAAGAGACTGTTTGGGTGAGCTGCATAAAGTACAAAGGTATGAAAAATAAAACGTACTAACCCTCTGGAGTTCAGGCTGATTTGGCTTATTTTTGTCTATGCAGTCATTTTTTAAAATCATTTTAAAAGGCCCAATCTGATATAGGTCTGACTTCTTATTTTGTCAGGTAAACAAACATGAAGCTGAAACAGGATGTATGAAATTACAAAAATACCTATAAAAATCTTTACTTATAATTACCTAAAATATTAATATAGAATAGTTGACTTAAATAAAATTAAACTAACTAAAATCTTTCACAATTTATATACACAGATAAAACAGTGATGTATGACTATGTATGACTTTCAATCTCAGAAAGTATGAATTATTCAGTTATTTGAAATTTAAAAAAAAAAAGATTTTCATGGTCCTTAGACATAAATGAGATGCTGTATGAAACCTCAACTCCATTCATTTCTTAACAGTCCACTGCTTCCAGCAAGAGATAAAACAAGAACAACGGAACGGCAAGCAAGAAACTACAGGCACATACCCTGGTGGGGTGCACTGTGTTCATTGCCTGTTTTACTTATATGATAAAACCATTGAAATGTCTGTCTGTGCCATGGTAACACAGTGGAACATAAGCCAGAGAAAAGTCCCACAGTAGGCAAACACATGTCATTTTGCTAATTGTATAACAATATTTAAAGCTAGCTGACACTGGTAAACACAACTCCTGCATGAACTGAAATGAGCAAGAGTGCAATTCCCTCTTAGTATGAATTATAATTTGGGAAACTTATGTTATTTCTTTTTGCAAAAGTTAACTAGTTAACTTAAAAGTAGGGCAGCAGCCGACAAGACTATTTTTCCATTTCTAACTGTTTTGATGATTACTTGTGTTTGTTTCATCATTAAATGTTCATGAAAGTATTACAAAAAAATGTCAGTCACAATCAAGTTGCAAAGAGACATTTGAATCAGATGTTGAACGATATGATCACATGATTTGTACAAACATACACTCTTGTCAGATAAATGTCTTGTCACTGTCAGATAAATGCCCTAAAGTCAAGGAGTGCAGTTTTTTCCTCTGAAATGAAGTGCAGACCAACTGTAAAGTAGTGGACAACGGACAAGTACAGTTGAAGGACATTTAAACTAAATATATTATTGATTATATTTACTTTCTACTACTGCTATACCAGAATAGAACAAGAGTCATACAGGAAATAGAATGTCAATTCCCCTGTGAATTGTCATCTTCGCATGGAACATCAACAGAACCATGCCAAGGGGGTTTGGGTTACGAGGGCAGTGTGTTCATGGCTTATCTGTCAGCCACAATGTTTTGAGCCAAAATGACACTACTGACAGTAATGTAAGGTCATGGAGTGTGAGAGGGCTTTACACTGACAGGCAGAGTACGAAGTAATGCATTTAAATCATTTGCAGTGGCAGACAGAGGGTCGGATTTGAACATCTACACTAACAGACAGTTAATCAAGGTCAAAGCATCTTTGAGGCTCAGCCCCTGCAGGGGTGTGGAGACAGAAGCTGCTGTGTGAGTTTTAATCTGATGGTTTTGACTGGGATTATACTAGGTCAAGCCCTGGGTGCAGACTTAGCTGAGCTTTCCATCAACAAAGTATTAAAGTTAACCTGGGACGGAGAAAATTAATAGGTTATCACAGCGGAGCACATCTAGTGTGTGTGGTGTGTTTCCTCCATGAATTGGAAACAACAGGGGGCTAAGTTTAGGACCTTGTGACAGACTTCTTGGAACTCTAATGTTTACTGATAAGCTTTGAGGTCAGGTTTGGGATTTCGAGGTGTCTTGATTATTGATCTAAATACGAGACTCCCTCTTGGCCACTAACAAACATTTACACAACAACTTCCACAGCTGAACAACTTTAATGCAGGTAACAGTGACGACATTCCTGTGCTAAAATAGTAATGCCATTTATTTAAATTTACTTTTAGGTAATTTAACAGCATTTAAATTGAGAAATGAAAGAAAGCTAAAGGGAATATGTAAAAAAGGCGAAACAAACCCTTGAGGGTTTGTGAAAGAGGATGAAGATTGCTTGTACAAGAAATGTAAACAATCTTTCTTAAAACTGTATTAAAGTCTTTCAAGTCAATTAAATGTATAGTTTGTGCAACTGCTTTGAAAAAGCGATTTGCTCGTTGCCTTACTCCGGCAACAACAGGCAGTTTTTCAAAAGCTACAAAATTACAGTCGAATCCTTTACAGAGAATGAATAAAGCCTCAGTTAGAACAAGGCAAATTTAGAAAAACCAAGAGATGTTAAGACAGTTCTTCATTAAAAATCCATTTCAGCACTAATTTATGCAACAAGATGGGGTAAATGATCAAAAAAGAAACTTTAATAAAAGTATTTTATTAATAAGAAAAAGTCACACTGTCTGGTCTCACACTGAGTTTTGATACCCGTTTTTAAACTTGAGATGTTTTTTGTAAGGGAAGTCAAAACAAATAGACTTTAATTCCAGTTCTAGCCTCAAAGCAATCACAGATATGTTCATTCTGAAAATAGCATTTAAATATCAATTTTTTTTTTTCTTGAACATGTTTCTAAATCACTTGAAAGACCACCACAGCTCACACTTTCAGGTTGTCCCAGGGTGAATATTTCCTGTGCAGCCAAGTTAGACTTTTGTCTCACCTGACCAAACCAAATAAATTGCTTCCATCCTGCTCTGTGTCTGTGACGGTGTAGAGAGGCAGGTAGGCCACTGTGTTGCCGGCTTACCTCGGCCGTTGAGAGTGAGGGTACACTCGCTGCGGGCGTTGAGCGTGAGGGCACACTCGCTGCGGGTGTTCAGTGTGTGGTTGTGTGGGTCCATAAAGGACAGCGCCTCATCACAGTTGGTACCCTGCTCTGTGTAGCTCTTGTCCATGGAGTTGACCATCACTGTCATCTCCTGGCGGGTACTGTTCAGTGTCTCCTTACGCTTCTTGGCCAATTTCCTTTAAAGAGGAGACAAATGTAAACAAACTATCAGGCAAAACCAGCAAGGATGGCACTTCAGTTGGTCTGATTTGAAGCTGATAGGGATGACTCATATATGTAATGAGATGGCTGAGCTAATGTGCCCCGGGCTGTGGTCACATTAGGCTTCATTAGGCACCAGATGCTTTTTCAAGTAATGAAATATAAATCTGAGAATGTGGAAAGGTGTGACACCCTAACCCAAATACATCAGTGGCCCTGATGATTTAAAATTAGCTATAGTATTTTGGGGTGGAAGAATTAGGAGTTGTAAATGGTGAACTGAAACAGTCAACCTGCTTTTATTGACCTACTTTGAGTTGATGTGCTGGAGCCTACATCCAATCCGTCCCTGATCAAACACCATTAAAGTATTGTGCACAGACTAAACACAAACAGGCACGTGTACACGAATCCACAGAGGTACACAAATATCATCAGGACAGGACACTGATTCTTCTATCATAAAAGCAATAGCAGAGCAAACTTCTCAATAGTAATTCAAATGGAATTGCAAGATGAAATACAGATGAGAGTCAAGAATCTAACAGCAAGGCCGAGCCTCTACACACATTCAAGAACTATTAATGCTCACGTTAGCAGGACTTAAAGTTCTTGTGACCAGTGGCTATCGTATGCCCTATGGTTAAAAACAAAAAACTGAGGGTTGTGAGCTTTTGCTGTTTTGACTTCAGGCTTCAAGCCTATAAAGTGTTGTCTGAACATATTGCTGTGCAGAGAATCCTTTCATTTGATGTTGTTTGTGGGCATGGCTCCAGGAATGGCAATGCTAGCTGGATAGTCCACCACTTTGACCCTGACTGAAACATATTGTCTCAATAAACGCTGGGCTTCACCATCACTAAAGAATGAATGTTTCTGACTTCAGGGAACTTCTGACTTTACATACTCTACCACACACTTTGGGTGTTAGCTGAAATAGCTCAGCAACTAATGGTACACATGCAAACTCAGCACCTCCCACCAAAAGAAAAAAAACAAGAATAAAATCAATTAAAAACATGTTCATCAGCCTCAGTTGCACTTTGTACATTTTAGTTGCACTATTAGCACTGTTGTATCTATTTACTAGTTGCACTATGCTATATGTACATACGTAAATAGCCAAATTCTTTTAAAATTAATTTCATTTTTTTAAAGAGTAATCCGTATTGCACTGTTGCTGATTACTGTGAGTTGCCACACAAATTTCATAGTATTTTGCACAATGGCAATAAAGCCTCTATCTCTACCTCTAAATGTTAGTTTGCTAACAAAGCAGCAACAACCACAGCTTGAAAGTGAAGCCGATGCACATTAACTTAAATTGAAACACAACTGAGGGTAACAGGCTGCTTGCTCCAATAGACTACCTTAAACCTCAACACATATTTCCTGTAAGTCATTATGATGTCTTTGGCTAAATTCACTCCGTCTGATTAGTGTTCTGGTGGTTTTGTTTGTTTGTTTCTTTTTTTAATAATTCTACAATGAAGTAAATATTAGACCTCAATTTAACCCACATTTCTGGGCTGGTCTGATTGAAAAGTCATTTGAAAGACGGTGATTCACTGGTGAATTTAAAGTGCAGGAACATTGTTTTGGTTCATTTTTGCTGTCATTGCTGTTCATCTGTCAGCTGAGTAGGAAATACATTTTCCACAGGCAGTTTGCAGTTCATCAGCATGCCTTAAACAGTTTTTGGCTCATGGTAATTTTGGCTTTTCTTTGGTTAATTGTACTAACAAGCCCTCAAGGGATGCTGATATTCAGGTTTTTGGTAAGTAAATGTTTTCTTCTCAATGGTTTCCCATTTTAATGAACTTTTTTTTCTTTTTTGATTTTGCAATTTACCATTAAGACTTTATGGAATGCACCCTTCTTGCTGGTTAATATACTGATAACATTCTAAACATGAGTTATGTACTCTGACCAGGTTTCAACTGTCAATCCTCCTGCTTCACTCAGAGTCTCATATTTGGAAGGTCCTGGCTCCAAACAGAAAAGATGTTGTTAATCCTAAAACTCCTCTCCACAATGATACTTGTAAACCGATGGGCCACTTCATCACCTTGCACTGTGCCAGACTCATTTTGCATACAATATAAAAACAAATGAACAACAAGCTATAGTTTGATCAGCCACTTTCTTTTTTTTAAATAATTTCTATAATATTTTTGGATGCTGCTGTGGCATGCAAATTTCCCCCAATGGGGGATCAATAAAGTATTTTATTCTATTCTATTCTATTCTATTCTACTTACTTTTTCTTTAATTCATTGATGTTAGTGTTTTTGACTGTATGTGACAATGGTTCTCTGCGATGTGTGATAAGCAGTCATTGTCATGGCTGAACATTTCCACCAGGACACTACAGTGCATCAACAACATACTCAAAAACATGGATTCAGACTTCCAGAGTTTCATATGTCAACTTCTAGTGTGTGACCTCCTTTATAAATATTCTCCCTCAGAATATTTTTCTAGGTCAAACCATATAGCCAAATTACTTCAATATTCCAAGTTTCCATTGTGTAACATAGAGCATTTTTGCAGTGTTTGAGAAACAAAGTTGAGCTGGTGTGCTCAAGCTGCAGCGAGCAATAAAACGTTGAGAAAAGAGCCAGGGATTTCCTAGAGGTCAACAATCGAAAGCAGGCAGTGCTATAGGAATCACTTTATCGCTCTTGTGAGTCAACATTCTCATGGTTCCGCATAAGTTGCACTACAAGAAGAATGGCAAACAGCTTGAGTGGGAACATACTGTAGTAACTGCCATATCTGATGCTTGCCACTACTCTGTAGCTGGAGGGGAGCTGGCGGTGTAAAAATTAACTATGGCAGCCCTCACACTGATCCTCGCACTTTGTTACTCTCTGCGTGACCCCTTTGCCTATTTGAATTGCAGTCTCTCTCGCAGACAACTGCTGTCTAATGATGCACTCCTGCTGCTTTGTTTTTGCAAATCTCCTCTGTTTATTCAATTTTGTCGCTGTTTCATGCCATATGGCAACAGGCCCCCGCTGCCTTCAAACAGTCATTTGCTCTGAAGGCCGCGACGTGAGGCTAATAGTGGATCCGTTCTTCAGAAAGCAAAGTGACAAAGTAGTGACATTTTTGTCTGCCGGACCTACTTTTTGTCTTTAATCTGCAATTAGAGCAGGAAACGAAATAGCAATCTTGTCTCTTTTTTTTTCTGTTATAGCTTCATATTGTAATGAGAAGGAGTTAAAATGGAAGGGGGAGCTGTGTGTACCCCGGGCAATATTAAGACTGATTCGGCACTGTGTGTGCCCATGGTGAAGACTATTAAGAACAACTATAATCCAGGTTTTATTACTGTATCACTGTTCTTATTTCTGTGTCTACTAACACTTGGATTTCTGTTTTCCAGGCTTGTGAAACAGTTGAAGAGAGTGTGCTGAAGATAAACGAGGCTGCACAGGCACCAGTAACAAAATGAGGAAAGCACCAGCAATACTGGGATGTTTGCAAGGCACTGTGGGTGTTAGATGAAGATTAATTGGCGTACTATTCTCTCCTCATTTGTAAGAAGGGAAAATTTTATGATAGATGACTATATCACAGAGTCTGATACGCTGAGAGAGATAGTACAAGGAAGTGTACAGTAGTGTTTGTGTATGTTGATAAATGTGACCATTTATTATATCCCCAGATAGTTAGCATAAAGCTGCTCGCGGAAAGATCCAAACAACAACAACAACAAAAAAAATGATAGGACTGATTGCATGCAGACATGGCCAACAGTAAAATCACAAATTTCTGTAAACAGCACTGAATGTGCATACGAAGGGGATTAGACAGACAGATGGCAGAGGTGTTTGTAGAAGTAAAGACTGAGCAAACACTCCAGGTAACTATATTAGGCAAGTCTCATTAGAGAGATTGTCTGCAGTTCAGTACATGACAGGCCTGGCATACCTAGGATCTAAGTAAGCAGAGCTCCTAACTCCATGAGTTCAGCTACAACAAAAAAGAAGCTGCACGGATTGTGTGTCTGCATGTGTTTGCCAGAATGTCTGTTCTGTGGGAGGTGACACTGCTGCAGCTTCTGAAACAAAAGCTTCAAAACCTCAAGCTCAGCATGGTGGGCCTCATTTTCAGCACCAGAGCAGCCTAAACCTTGTGACATTGGGACAAAGACGGCTTCATTAAATGATCCACACACATCTGTGGTGCATGGATGTGTGTGTGTGTGTTTGTGTGTTAGTTGACTGACACCCAGCTGGGAGGGGCAACAGAAGCATCTTTGATTAACCCAGTGGGGGCATTTCAGTCGTTGTTTGTCCTGCGTTTCATTTCAAACACTACCGTGAGGTTGTGTGTCATTATCCTATCCCTATACACATGCATTCACTTCAGAAACAGAAAGAGCAATTAAAAAAGATTTCTGAACATATGCTGTTTATCTACAAGCTATTTCAACTTTATTGCTTCATAAATTCTGTAAAACAATAGTTTGTAAACATATAATAAAATAAAAGATGCCCCAATAGCTTTTCAAATATTTTTATCCAAAGAAAAAACTGCACTGCTCCGCTGCAGTTTCTATTTGAGTATTAGTTATAGATAAGGGACAAATTGAAAACTGAAGTATGAATTACAATATATGAGCCAGAACAATGTGTGGAGTATCATTCATTTGGTTAGGGATTCTGGGATAACAGTGATTACACTCTTAAAAATGTTGATACATCAGTAACAACAAACCAACAAACAAAAAAAACAGACTCTGATTTTGTAAAAATTATTTAGTATTACTGTTATTTATGATTGTCCACTTTTAGTTTCAATTTGATTTTGGTTTGCTATCTAGTTCCAGCATTATTGCCAAGTTAAATAGGTTAAAAATCTCTTAGTTTTATTCACTGATGACTATATACTATATGGACTTAATTCTAGTTTAGGTGATTACTGACATGTACTATACAATAAGTGGCCACTTTATGGGGTATACTACAGTTCAAGTCAATTCACTTATTTATCCAGCATATTTAATACAACAGACTTGAAGCCAGTGCTTTCCAATAAAGAAATAAGATTAATGTAAATCTAGTATTTATGGTGTATATTAATGCTTAGTTTTGTTTTAACACTGAGGAGAAAATGTAATTACATGTTTAAGTACTGAGGCCATGGTTCATGGCAGAGTCAAGAGCCAACCTTCAGCGGTGAAAAATGAAGCCGACACAGGAGTGCACCAAACCGAAGCTCCTTGAAAGTCCACTTGAGGCTTACAGTGGAAGTAAATATGTTTACAGCCTGGTATAAAAAAAATGTTTTGGTGTCTACAGCTTATTTTCCTATAGATGACAACTACACAAGGAGAGAATTTATATAAAACTTAAATTGCATTAAGGTGTTAAATTATACACAATTAAGTGCATGACTACTTTGAGTGACAGGTGGGTGCCTTAGTTCCACTCCTGCTCCACCTCTTTACATATTTTTTGGGTTAGTCAGGAATTCGTTACTACACACTATACAAGTGCATCTCAAATACTTAGAATGTTATATATATATATATTTTTTTTTTTAAAAGTTCATTTTCTCCCGACATTATTTCTATTTTCAATTTTTCATTAAGGCAAACTTTCATATATTCTATGTTCATTACAGTCAAATATTTAAGCTTCTTCTGGTTTAATTTCGGTAATTATGGCTTATAGCTCATGAAAATCAGAAATACTAGTATATATACTGTGTATCTCTCTGCCTAGTTCAGGACACACAATCAGCATCATGGGGAAGACTGCTGATTTGACAGTTGTCCAGAAGGTGATCATCGACACCTTCCACAAGGAGGGTAGAGCACAGAAGACAGAATGATGTAAAGTTGCCTGGAAGGGAAAAGTGTGGCAGAAAAAGGTGCACAAGCAACAAGGATGAACACAGCCTTGTCAAGAAAAGTTGATTCCAGAACTTGGGAGAGCTTTACAAGGACTGATGTCAGTGCATCAAGAGGCACCAAACACTGATGTCTTCAGAAAGGCAACTACAATGGTTGCATTCCTAATATCAAGACACTCCTGAACCAGAGTGGTTAAAAGGCCTTTTTTTCAGTTGGAGAAAAATTTTGCATTTAATTTGGAATTTAAAGTGGTAGATTCTGGCTAAAAAGTGGAGAGGCTCAGAATCTAAGATGCTTGAAGTCCATTGTGAAGTGTCTGCAGTCTGTGATGATTTGGGGGTGTCATGTCATCTCCTGGTGCTGGTTCACTGTGCTTTTTCCAAGTCTAGAGTCAATGCAGCATCTAGCAGGAGAACTGAGCTCTTTATGGTTCTATCTGCTGACAAGCTTCATGGAGTTGCTAATTTCCTTTTTCCAGCAGGACTTGCTCACAGAGCCAAAACTACAACCAAATGGTTTGCTGACCATGATATTACTGTGTTCGCCTGAGCTGAACACCACAGAACCCTATATGGGACATTGTCAAAAGGAAGATGACAAACACTCAACCAAAAAATACAGATGAGCTGAAGGCCGCTATCAAAGTAACCTGGGCTTCAATAACACCTCAGCAGTACCACAGGCTGGCCACCTCCATGTCACACTGCATTGATGCAGCAATTCATGCTTAAGAAGACCAATCAAGTATTGAATAAATGAACATGCTTTTCAGAAGTTGGATTTTTTTGTGTTGTCAAACTGTCTTTTTGAAACAAAAAGAGGGCTTTAGATATTTTGCTTCACATGTAATAAATCTAGAATATATAGAAGCTTACATTTTGGAATTAACCCCCCCTAAAAACATATATATAAATAAAAAAAGAACTTTCACAATATTCTAATTATTTGAGATGCACTTGTATATCAAAAGCTGTATTCAATTTGTCTTTCCAATAATGCAATGGCACTGTTCATACTGTGCCAACCCTGTACAAACAGATGTTTTGTAAATGACACACTATTTTTAAATGTATCCATTTAAACAAGATCATTCCATGCATGACATCCTTTCGGCCTGCTCAGGGTGCTCTTCCTCTTTCCCTTTCCTCATCAACATGCAGAGCTTGTAGGTGCAAATCTCTGCAAGGCTTGTACCAATTAATGTGATTCTTGCTGCATGTTCAACTTGTAAGGTTTAATGAAGGTGTTTGCCCTGAGCACATTGTGTTATACATTGTACATTTAGTAGGCCTCCCATTCTGACACTGAGTGCAATAGGAGTGATTATGAAAAATGAGATTTATAAAGAATTACAATAATGATCAGAAGTCTCTACATGTGTCTTTTCTCCTTTTTGCTACAAATGGTTATTAAAGTTAATTAAAGACACCAACAGTGCCTGATTCTATTTGGACATTTCTGTTTTTCGCTTGTTGATGTAACACTGCTGGTACATTATGGCAAATAGAGTGGCATGCAGCGTGTGTCAACCATTTGCATCATTCAATATATGCATTAGTGAAGGGGTTGAGGATATAATCAACGCATTAAACCCCAATAATTATAAACTGAAATTATTATTCTCTTTTTAGTGCAAACACTGTATCTAAATTATTACTTTATTTCACTATAATCCCAATATAACTGGTCACTTTTGGATATCTTTGGACCTTTCATTTTCACCAAGTACCAAACCCATTACCAAAATATTATCAGCATATATTTGGAGTTGTGTTTCTCACCGTCACAATATCTAACATTCACCCTCATTTTACTTCTGCTTGGGTCTTAATAACTAACTAATAACAAAAAGCTGCTACTAATCACAAGCTGGTTTCCAGCTTCATGTGTCTGCTGTTCAGGGCCAAGAGGTTTCCTTCAGATTTTAAATTTGAAACTTTCTGTACTGTACTGTGAGTAATTATTATTATGTTTCGTTCTCATACGTTTTTGTTGAGAGATTAGTTTGATATGAAGGTACTTCATAAAGAAAGAACTGCCCACGCATATTAAGGAATTGAACAGAGGCAGTACCTGAGGATTGGGGAGCACAAGACAAGCCCGACAAATCAATCAGAAATCGACACAGTAAGTGTGTTTTTATTTAACTTGCCTGCCGCTTGATGGATGATTCCAGCTCCCCCCAGAATAAAGACCCAATCACAACCCTTGCCCCCAATTGATCTCTCTTGTCCCCAGCAGCAGCAGCAGCCACAGCGCCCGCTACGGCCACCTGATTAAAGAATGGTCATATTTGATCACACATGTAACCGCATTCCTAATGAGCACTCTGACTGATGTTGTGCTGCGTGCAAGCCCTCACAGCCACCTCTGGCAATATCCCTAAAGTGCATATTTTGGCAAGTGCAGGATGTTCTCATGCCTTTAAAAGACTTTGATGAATGCTTGAGAGCATTAATGGGTTTCATCAATCATAGAGGTGTTGTAAGCTCATGGCTGGCAACAGGGCTGTCATCAGAACTGCAAATTAACTTCAGAGAATGCTCCAGAGGGGACTGTCTAAAGATGCAGTCTATAATTAATATGACAATGTAAACTTTGGGTATATACAACACCTATACCGCCCTACCTACACAGCATTTCTATGATGAGATGCAACATTTTCAACTTCTTCTTTAACACATATCCAAGTGAAAATGAGGGTTCTTCCCGGTTAGCTGACATGCACCTGCACTGCTTTGTTCCGCTTTCCATTCTTCCTCTTATGACACGACAGAGATATAAGCAGGAGATGAGAGGATTGGAAGTTATATTACAAAGTCTGACATTTTCTCTCAGTTACTCACGGTGTACAGCTGTATCACACTCTTTTACGTACGGATGTAGGCCTCGTGCTGAACATTCGAATGTATTTAAGAGCAAAGTCATTATTACACTCTTAATGCAACATACACTTGACTGCAACAGAGATGAAAATGAAAGATGCTATTTAAAATGATTTTTCTTGCCGTGTGTCATAGAGCCATACAACAAATCAAACAGCAGCAGAAGAGGACTGGGTGAATACAAATCAGTCCAATCATCGTTATATTCATTGTCCCTCTAGCTATTCATGAATAAATTGTTCAAATAGGTATCTTGCAAGAAAATTTTATGAAGCTTTGGCAGGTTAGACATTTCATCATAGCAGTTGCTCAGAGGTGAGTGTCACTCGTTACAGTGATACTGCAAAGAGTTAAAAGATGAAAAAAAAATTATCAGAGGTAAAATCATAAAAGCTTTTTTTTTTTCCATTTTCATACATCTGTTCAACCGTAATTTGCTCTGGTGTTATTTATTCTTACATTTCCAAAGTGTATTTTATTATCTGTTAGTATTTGTTGCTGTCATAGCACATTTCCCCAAGGGGATCATTAATCCTTCATCTTCCCTAACTGTATATCATGTTGTTATCGTGACAGCTTGAGGGAGGAGTCACAGCATTCATCAGCCTTCTCCTTTCCTTTTCTTCAAATCGTAACAGCAAACCCCCAATTTATTTTGACACAAGAAAATAGAAAACAAGGTGGACATGGTGTCGCCAATGTCACACATACATCTTCCTGTTCGTGTGTAACATCCTGTTAACTGTTTGGAGTCAAATTGTCCAAATGTGGATAATCTGGAAAATGTCAATCTGAGAAAACAGCCTCCTACCAATTTTTAGGCAATAAGGTCTTCGAGAGACACATCCAAAATTAGATGATAAATCCCAAATTTCTTATGGAAAATAATGTATTTACTTGTAATTGCACATATGTAGAAGAACTACATGTAAAAATCACATATTTATGCACTGACTCGAGCACTCAACGGTGGTTGTCTTGTTACAACAAGCATTACTAGTCCTCCTCACTACGCCCTCCTCTTTTATAAAGGTGCATTAAACCAAGAAAGCAACATATGTATGCAACAATAAAATGACAAAAACACAAAACTGCTATTTTGATTTTTTCACTGGCAGCTGATCTTTTCCTGCTTTGCTCGGCCATTGTGTGTGCTCTGCTTTGAAGACACCACTCCTCTAAGTCATTGGGGTTTTCCATTCAAGACAGCTGTGATCTAATATGAGTGACACGCAGAGTATTCAGAGTAGTATTATCTCCAGGTGTATTCTGAGATGTTCTTTGATGTCAGGCAGCTTCCATTCTCTTCTCTGATCACAGTCATCTCAAGACAGATTAGTCGGCATCCATCACAAAGACTGTACAGAGGGAGCCTATGAGCTACAGCAGGGAAGGCAGAGCTGCAGAATAAGCTTCTTTACCATTCAGCGGTGTGATGTGGAATCGTCAGTTATATTAAGAGCAGCGAAAGCAGCGCTGTGGCTTTTGTTTTATAATATTGGAGTCATCGGAATTGAAAAGAGGTAACTCTGTGATCGCATCGGCTTGTTTAGCGACGATGCAAACATCTTGTCAGCTAAAGATGCAACTCCACCATCACCATAGAATCAATGGGATGGACGTGCATTAACCCAAAAAAACATGCTGGGAAAAAAAAAAAGAAAGAAAAATCATGAGCGCTGACATGGTTTGATGACAGAGTGAGAGAATGGAGTAGGGGTAGAGAAAAAACTACAAATTATCACATGCACATGGAGCCAAATTGGTCAGGTCAACATGTTAGCTCATGCTTTAATTTCAAGTGTCAAATAACTCAGAAATCTGTTTAATCCAACATAGAGCTATTGATTGCATTTCAGCAGAGTATATAGAAAAGTGCACAAAATATGAAATATTTGGTCTAACTCATTGAAGTTCTGGGCACAACCTAAGCACAGATGCACTGATAGGCAGTGATAGGCACTTCAAACAAGCTAGCTTTGACAAGTCAACAGAGATGAAATCATTGGAGGCAAATGAAAAATTCACACTCAGAAAAAAATGCAGTAGTTGCTGGATTGATTTTTTTTTTTCTTTCACTAGATGAGTTTGGCAGTTGTACAGTCATTAAGCCAGTTTAGTTCATCATTTGATAAACAAACTCCTTAAAAGTCTAGCAGAAATTATGTTCGCAATAACATCTCAGTGGCAGGTTTATTTTGTGGGGGTGTATCTGCATCTGTCTGCTTTTGTCAGAAGTTATGCCAATATGACATACAGTATGATGTGCTCATCATGTGGAGACGCAATGGAGTGGCGTCCTCTGTTCCTCCAGCAGAGATTACAGTTGGGCCTCTGTAATAGCTCTGGGCAGGAGGAGGATGACATGGCTTTTTGCATGCATGGAGAACAGTGTGTGGGTGAGAAGCATGGCACTAACATTACACAAAGTGGTTACTTACAGGTAGTAAGTGTAGGAGTGATAGGTTCTTCTGCCGAGTGGGGTGGTGGTAGGATTTAAGCAGTGGAGGAGGGGAGGGGATGGAATGAAAAGGAAAGAAAAAGTAAAAATATATTAATGTTTGAAAAAAGAGTAGAAATGAACAAAATCAGATATGGTGGCATACGTGGAGGTAAACTAGTGATCGTGAGGGCAAAGGTGATCGCTTGGAGTCATGTCATGCTTTGTAAGGGGAGTCGCAGTACAGTACAGTAAAAAACCCTTATTAAATTCAGACTAAGCAAGTCTACAGGATGTGATGACGAAGAAAAGGCAGCCATGCTTTCACTAAAACCCTCTTTTATAACCTCATAACTTTATACACCTATAAAGAATTACCATATCTAACCTCCACGGTTGAAACTTAATGAGTGGTTTGAATGTCTAAACACAACTCTGATTCCCTGTTGGTAACAGTAAATTACACAAAATTCAACCAATGAAGTCATCTCCATCTCTGGTTTGATTAAGGCTAATTGAAGACAATTCCATTACTGTGTGCTGATTTTCATAACCACCCACTGATTGCTGTGCTACACAGACAGAACATGCTGCAGAAAATGAAGAATCTTATATTACTGTCAAAAATAAGCATGGATATAGTGATTGTATTAGTGCACAACTACACGCTTGCCATCCCACTCAGCTGAATCTATTGAATCAACTCCACTGACTTTTACACTTTATTCAAGACATGCAATTTTCTATTAAAGGACAAATTACACCTAATGTAGACTAAGTTTCACTCGGGAATGTTGTTTTTTTTTAAATTTTCATTTTTATTGAACTTCACAAAGAAAATACTGCAGGAAACCAACAAGTACATCAAAGAAATCTGCAGAAACTGACATTGTATTATTTCAGCATTCACTGTTGAGGGGGTTGATATTTGCTGAGCTTTAGCTTGCCTGATTGCAGGGATATGTACAGAAGACCTCTCACCAGTATGGGGTCCAGGGCTAATGTAAACTTAGCCTTTAGCTATGTGGACATCCTCTTTCCTTTTAAGCCTTTCATCATATTTTCTTTCTTATCTCCTCCCCTCCTCACCCAATACCACAGGACTGAAAAACATTTTTTTTCTGTTCCCATTTCAATGTCACTGAAGCACTGCACATTTGTTTGAGGGTGCCGTAGAAAGGGATTAATTTTTCATGGCACACTGTATCTCATGGCTGTAAACAGCCCTAATGGGGCGTATCAACATAATCAAATTAATTATTTACTATGACACTGACAATACTACCGTTTGAGGGAGAAATATACAAAATGATAAAACAGAAAGTACTTATTTGCGAGCACCACGCAAGCACATTTAACCTCTTCCACAAATCTCATATAGTATTTCAATGAGTAAGAAGAAAAAGCTTACCTTTTCTTCATGAGGAGCACCACTCCTAAGAAGATGATGATGAACAGTAGGATACCAGCAATGACCCCCGCGATCTTCACCGTGTGGTCTGTTTGTTTCTCCGGTTCCACTGCATCAGGTTTGTGAGTGGCTGCTCCTAAAGAACAACACAATGCATGGGGATTAAACAATGGAAAGGGGCAAATAAATGAATAAAATCTCACAGTCATTAGTTGTTGTTCTCAATGCAGTTCTATAAATTCTGCATTTCCTCTCATTGATTTGATTGTACGGAGGACTGAGGTGCATTAATCAAGACAATGACATTCTGTGAACCACAATTATCGATACACATTTATTGGCAAAGGGTAATGCTTATCCTAGAAGCAAGTGACTCCCTGTTGTCCTGAAGACTCCACCTTTTCTTCCATCCTTAGTGGACATCAGCACTTCGTGGATCAAGCTGCACTCAGAGATAAGTGCATACCATTTTTACCCTTGGTTAATCACATTTGGGGCAAATGGTTGCTGGGCTGTAGAAAAATGTAGGATGCAGGGAATGAAAGATAATACCCAGGAAGATAAAAATGCCTGAAATAACCAAAACATTAAATTTCAGTCCAGAAGGAGATAGCCAACAATGAGAGGCACAAAGAGAGAGGGAGACAGAAAAAAGCAGCTGGTTTTAACAGCATCTGCTCCTTGGAAAGTGATAAGAAGCACTCTGAGGAAGGCAACGCTGCTGGAATCACAACTGTCCACCTGAACAACACCATTATTCCTTGTCACCAGATGTAAATTTAGAATGATAAATTGTTATGTCAGACAAATCTTTTAGTACAAGCCTCCTTCTCTCTTCAGCATTGCCATTTCCTCTCCCTATCAAAAAGGTAAATATCCATCCTCGGCTGGTTGTGACATATTGTGGTGTGGTGTTATCAGCAGCCGTCAACTGCTTTTGTTTAAAAATATAAGTTTTTTAGGGCAGAGCAGTGGAGGTTGTCAGGACTGGTGACATCATCATGTCTAGACTGATGGAGTTGATTTTGTCACAATATATTGTTACAGGCTAATCTTACAGATATGCTGTCAGTGTCAAATCCCCGTTTGAGCTTTGAGTGCTGTACGTGTGCTGCCACAAATCAGTGCTCTTCCATTCCAGCCTGAGAGAACTTGAGGATTCATGCACAAAAAGGAGGAACTGAGCAGAATTTGAGTAGTTACACTTCAGCGTCCTTTTGTGTTTACAGTTGTCACAGCTGCAACAACCAACACCAGCCCAGACTTAATCTCCCAGAAATAATGAGAAATATTCATGAAAGGGATTAACTCCTGTCAAAAATCTCCAACATTGACACATCAAATGACAATCGCACCTCAAACAGGTCTTTCATGGCCAGTACTACTGAGAAGATGAAGGTAGAAGACAGTGTCTGCAAGTCTTTGATTCAACCGTAATGATTTGATGCAAATTGCAGGACGATACATAAAATTGCACACATGCAACATTCCACTTATTTGTTTTCCTGTTAAGGAAATTGCGAATATGGCCGCCCCAATAAAAACATGCAGTGTGTAAAACCGAAGTGTGGAGCGAATAACGAAAATGGTCAGAGGATGCGCAGAAAGCTACGGGTCTGACCTGTTAGTTGGTTGTCCCCTGCCGCTGGGGCGATGCGGATGTAGGGGGTTGTCAGCTGAGTCACGAGTATGGCGGCTGAGTATAGTCAGAGGATCCAGGACGGCATGCAGTAAAGAAAGACAAAGACAGAGAGGCCACACTGAAGCTGAAAACAGCCATACCAACAGGTTCCATCATCATGCAACACGGAGGCAGAGAAAGATACCCAATACAGTATTAGAAAGAATTTCACAGTTTGTTCCAGAAAGTTAGCAATTCCAATCATTTCACACAGGTTAATACATTTCTGAGGCTAATGTAGTGCAGTAAAATGTCTTTCTGCAGGTAATCAATTGTTCCTATGATCCCTCCACTTCTACTATGCGGTACCTGGCTTCAGCCTACTGAGCCATGAAGATGGAGACATCTGGAACTTCACAACAAATCTATAGTGGAGCTGCAAGCAAACTACACAATATACGAGACTGTCAGGGTATGTGAGAGGGCCTCCCACAGCCCAGAACGGAGTGTGACTATGGCTCCCTTAGGCCTTATCAATTCTGCTCCCAGATCAATGATGCTTAGACTTCATCACCCTTAATGTGTGGAGCAGGACATTCAGGCAGCATAGCTAAGTACCTACAGACCTCAGCGGGCACACAGGCTTCCTCCAAGTCATGGAAAAACACATGTTTCGCCATCAATATATTGAGCAAATTCATGTGAAAACTATATTGCACTGTTTAGTCTTTCAAGACACCTACGATGAGTCACACAGTAAAGCTAACAAACTTTTGATGTGATTTAATCTGCTAAAAGACACAGATGTTCATTTTGTAGATTATTGTCCTATTTAGAGGAAAATAAATGATAAATGAGGGATTTATTGAACTGAAAATTTATTTTGAACATTAATTGTTTAAAATTCGTAAGGACTTCACCTTACTACGTCAAGTGCTGTGAGATAACATATGTTGTGAATTATGCCATATAAATAAAATTGGATTGAAAAATTGAACTGAACTGAATGATGACGATAGCCTTTTTAGATCATTTTTATGTTTAAAAAACATGTTAATATTGTTAGTACTCACAAATCAAACACAAGTGAGGCCTGGAGCTATATGTTGCAAATACATTTATTCAATTTGATCCAGTCTTACCTTTGGTAGCAACTCGAACACAGTCAATTTTGGTCTCCTGTATAAACAGATAAGAGACGAGAAGGAAAAAAAGAAGAGGCTCAGAGGATATTATAAAACACATACACACACATGCACACACAAAGACACACTTATGGCAGCAACAACACCTATCTAAGAAAACATGGTTACAACAAAACTGCGTGGCCAGCTCCATGCTGTCCCCTATCATCTGTTGAGCTCAGTGACTGTGACACAAAATGCAGTTAAGCGAGAGGGCCCACATCACAGATTAGTGGTGCTGAGCTGCTGATTTGTCAGCCAACAGCGATCTGTCGGCAGCTTGCGGCTCAAGGTGGTCAGCCACTGTGGAGAAACCAGAGCCCTGTGACAAGCGACACCAACCCAGCATGAAGGGCTCCAAAATGACACGTCAGGGAGACTTTCTGAATATGTAATGGAGTTTGAGCTCTGACAACAGCCTTCAACAACATGAAAAAAACAAAAAAAAACACTGCTCTCGCTGTTGGCAGAGAAGTTTGTTGTAAACAATAGTCTGGTGAACAAGAAAAAGAACACAGACAGGAACAAGGAGGCTATAAGCAATTCAACACACAAGACATAAGTGCTGTGTCCCTGTGTTTGTCCTAGTCAAGCTGTCCAATGAACAACAGACATATATGGGAGAAACAACATTTAGAGGCCATGAGAGACATAATGAAGAGAAAAAGGAGAAGGAAAAACAACATCATTTAATCTTGGTTGCATGTCCATTCTCCTTACTACAGCTTTTAAGCTGTCAGATGGTCCTTTAATTAAGGACATTAGAAGAAGTCATATCAGATTTTTATATGAACAGAAAGCTAAAAAGAATTCTAGGTATGGATGGTGCACATTTTCTCTAAGTGCTAATTTGTTTAAAAGGCTGAGATAAATCATACCCAAATTATTAGGTATTAATTAAGGCTTGTAGGACCATCTTGACATTGAAGTCTTAATAAAAGAGAGTGCATTTGGTTGCTGCAAATCAAAACACTAAATGCAAAAATAATGTCAGAAATATCTCCATCACAAAGACAGAGTGCTGTACGGCACCAATACGGACTCTCTTATTTTGTTTGTTCAAAGAAGCTGATTTGCCCTGGAAGGTTTCAAACTGCCAATGTTTTACTCTCAAGAGCAAACTTGCTAATTGGATTCAACCCTGCGTCACAAGTTATTTGTATTGCCTCCTTAAAGACATGCTGCTGTTTCTCAAGGAGGGTGTTTATGGTGATTCTCATTCAGGACCACAATCGGTGGGGCTGTTGAAGTCGCCATCGAGCTGTCTGCGGTGAATCCGTGGAGGGAGAGCCATGCCAAGTGCCACTTGATGACAGAGGCTGCGACCCGTGCGATTGGTAACCCCATTGTTGTTCCCTGCCTCCCACTCTTAACTGCTGCTGGGACAACTGCTTCTCTTAAATGCCGTTGATCAAAGGCTTGTCTGGCATTTGGCATAAAGCTCCAGTGGAAAAGGCAGGAGAACAGGGCCACAGTAATGGAGGGGGAGAGCATGTCACGACACAGAGCTCTGCATTCCAAGCCTGACCCTGCTGTAGCCTATTAAGACAAGAGATGCTGCTGTTGGTACACTCCACTTGAGTACCGCCACGTCTATCAGAGGTGGCATGAAGTTGCGCTGCTGCATGCATGTGTCTGTGTAGTCAGGGGGCTCTGTATGCTACGCCTCAGTTCCTGTTGAGTCACCTCGTCAGTGAATCTGTCAGTCAGCCATTCATTCTCATTAAATCCAACCTTGACTTTAGCATTGTTTCATGTAGTCTTTAAAGTGGATAAGATTTAAAAGGAAAGTCGAGCTTTGACGAAGCAGCACAGCATGTTACATTAAGAACCATTAAAAAAATAATAATCCCAATTTTCACAACCTAGATTCAGTTTCAAATTGTATGCAATAGTTTGATTTTCAGTCCCTGTATTTGATTAAATTAAGAACGCAAATTAGTGGCTCTCTCAGTTATGCTAATTTAATTATCTCGTTGCTGAGCTGAAACAGTCGACTGTATATCTGCAACATACAAACAAGCACACGAGTATGAGTACTGATGCGCTTGTTGCATACATAATAATGATCTTAATGCTAACAGTAACATATACACACATATATATACATAGATATACACACAATTACAGATATGTTTTACAGTGTATGTCTTAGAAATTGATTATATGTTTTGTATGTAAAATCCAAAAAGTACATTATTGCAGCGTATATTAAATGTACTCTGCTTTTCATCACTTCTTGTTAGGCAACTGATCAGACTATTTAAAAAAAAAAAAAAACTTATTTGGAACCAGGGTGTAGCTTTAGTGTAACTGGCATGAATAAAAATAAAACCGAATAAAATAAATAACTAACACCCACCCCGTTGGCTGTGCTGACAGCCTGGTAGTAGATACTGTAGCTCTTCTGTGGCAGTAGAGGGGCGTTCCAATAACCATTGTAGGTCTTGTTGTCCCCCACAGTGAATGGTTGGGGTGAGTGGATGCCAGCAGCAGGAAACTGAGCAGTGAAGTAGTACTGTGAATTTAGGAGCGTGGCGTTCTGAAAGTGAATGGGAACTGGGTAGCAGCGCAAGATTTCTGCTGTGCCTCGTGCTCTGCGTGGACGTTCCTCCTCCACCACCACCTGGTACGCACTGCAAACACAGGACACAAACAGAATTAACAGACTCCAACGGGCCAAGCGAGCACTTGTAGAATGCAATTGGCAACACAGGCAGTTTTATGTTTTGCCAGTTAGCTTTACAAGTGTAAAAATGCTTAATGAATGGCAAAGACATACATGTTGCAAAGCTCCAAATCTCAGAGCAAACCCAGTCTCTGGAAATTCTTTATTTAGAGAAAAATTATATAATGGATACTACATGTCTCATCTTATAATTTCAGCTTTTCTCATTAAAAGTTTTATCATATACCTATTTGATGTAAATCAATGCCAGGATAAAATGAATGCACAGTAACATATTTCATGCCTCCCAATATGCTGTATACAGTCTACTGTCCATGTGCTAGGCTCTTCTGCATATATTCCCTTTACATACATGCTCTTTGCTAAAAAAAAATGATTGATTGATTAACTTTAACTGTCTAGAAATAGAGTAGCTTTTTTTTCTGACAACGGCATCATTTTGAAACCAACAGTTCGGCTGTGACTCAGGTGGTAGAGCTCTAATCGCAAGGTTGGCGGTTCGATAATCCGCCCCTCCACAGTCCAAGTGTCCTTGGGCAAGACATTGAAACCGAAATTGCTCCCAATAGAAAGCAGGCAGTGCTGTCGTAATTGGTGTATGAATGTGTGTTGACTCTCAGATGTACGTCGCTTCAGATAAAAGTGTCTGCAAAATGAAATTGGAGAACTGTAGTTCATATTTTGGTGTGCACAAGTTTAAAGTTAAAATTGGTTAGCTCAAGCAGTGCCCTACATGGTACATGTCTAGTATTTGTCTATTTTAGCTGATCTCTGTGTTATATCCTTAAGTCATTTGTATTTGCTGTTTTTTAACTTTAATCTTAATAAACCCACTGATGTATTTACAAAACATTATTTCCACTCGCTGTAGTTCTGACCTCACTCAGCTTGATCATTTTCACAATAAAGGTCACATTGTACATGAGCTCTGGAGTCACACCTGTAAATCTTAACGCTGTTGAGTTTCTCATCTCAGATCACAAGCTTGTCCTTTGCTTACCTGCAAAGCCCTCCATAATCTGCCTCTCCCATACCTTTCATACCTTCTCCATCCCTACACCCCTTCCTGTGCTTTCAGATCTTCCTCTGCTGCTCCACTGTCTGTCTCAGCTTGTACCATTCAGCACCATCGCTGCCACAGCCTTCAGCAGCTCTGCACGCGGCTCTGGACACTCATGACTGCTACACATTCTACACAGCTGGACCCTACTGTACGGTTCAAATCGCAACTCAAAACATGTGTTGAGAATAGTGTATCTATTATAACTCAATCAGAATCTGCTCGTCATATCCGTTTTGATCTGATTGTTGTTGCTTTATCATTGTGTTATTATGTCCAATGTTTTGTAAAGTGTCCTTGGGTGTTTTGAAAGGCACCAACAAATAAAATGTATTTTTTATTATCATCATCATTATTATTATGAGGAAGAATGTGTGACCTTGCCCACATAACAACTGAAATAAAGAAAGGATGTTATTTACAAATGTTACAAAAGCCTTGAAACATATTTAGAAGAATAAAAACATAGGGCGACATGTTGGTAAGATGGTGGTTAGCACTGTCGCCTCATAGCTAGAATGTCCTGGGTTTGCTTCTTTCGGTGTAGAGTTTTTACATTTTCCCTGTGCCTGCGTGGGTTCTCACAGGGTACTCTGGCTTTCTTCCACAGTCCAAAAACATGTGGAGGTTAATTGGTGATTCTAAATTGTCCGTAGGTGTGAATGTGAGTGTGCTTGGTTGTCCATCTCTCTGTGTCGCCCTGCCATAAGCTGGCATTTAAAGAACATTTCAACTTATTTTTCTTAATTTAACAAATAACTCTAGTAAAATTACTAAATACATAATTTAAAAAATAAATAACTCTCAGTGCAAGAGAAATGAGCAGTAACACAGGATGTTATTTGCTGATGTTTTTCGCTTTTCATTATCCACCAACTGAAAAGGTTAATGGCTCTTTCCATTTCCTCTCTATCCGAGCCTTGTGTTTAGCTAGATCAAAACTGCAGCCCTCTGTGCCTCTGACAGAGATGACATTGTCTCTGAGCCGGCCACTTAGCTCGAGGGTGAGACTGACTGTCTTATAGACGTTCATGTTAGTATGCATCGCGCATCCACCTGTTAAATCTATTGAGTCGCTGAGTGACAAAGAGTCTGTTTACAGCTGCCACAGAGAATAACCAGTCATGATTGGGAACTAGTGTTCCATTTCCAAAAGAACCATGGAAACAACAAGTTATTATTACACAATATTGTACAAAGTTAAACTGCTCAGTGAATCTATAAATGAATGAATAAAAACCATGATTGGATATGCTCTAGCTTTAGAAAGCAACTTTTTGAATTTCAGCACTATTTTTTCAACAGTTATATCACGTTTAGAAAAAAAGCAAATGAATAAATAAATATCTAGCACGTTTTTTTGTTTCTTTTTTTCATTTAAAGATCTTCAGTTTTCTGCATTGTTTTCTCATGTGTAGGTCCCTGCTTTGTTTGTGTTGTACAAAGCCATACGCCATGATCTTGTGAGTAATGCAAGATACAGTTGTAAACAAAAGTTAACATATACTTTGAAAGACCATGCATATCATTCCAGTCTTGAGTTGTCAATGACTCCTATTACTCTGAATTTTCTATATTTGAATCACTGAAACATATGTATCCTCCTAACAAAAAACAGTCATGCATTTTGGTTCTTTCATAGATTCATTAGAGATCTTCTGGAAATATGGCTAAATCTGATGGGTCAGAAATGTACATATAGCAACCTGAATTATCAATTTTGGTGATTTCGAAAGCTGTATGATTCAAATTTTGTTAGTTTGCATGACCTCTTGACTACTTATAAGTGATAATAATTGACTACAGCTGTTGACTCCCCTGAGATCATTTGTTACATTTATTAGACTCAGCCACTGTTAGAGCAGAAAAGTCTAAGGAGCTCAGCAAAGATCTGAAAAAGCAAATCATTGACTTGAACAAGTCAGGAAAGTCACTTGGAGCCATTTCAAAGCAACTACAAATCCCAAAACCATCTCTGCAAATAATTGTTGGTAAGTGTAAAGGGCATGCTACAGCTGGGTCACTGCGATAATCAGAAAGAAAACACAAACCATCACCTGCTGCTGAGAGACAATCGGTCAGGATTGTCGAGAGATGACCAAGAATCCCCCAAAAAAGCAAGTCTGCACTAAATTAGAAGATGCTGGAACACAGCTGTCAGTGTCAACAGTCAAGTGTCGCCATGGGCTGAGAGGCTGCTGTGCAAGAAGGAAATCTATCCGCTATAGCAGCACCTTAAGGTTTGAATCAAGCATGCTGTTGATCACATGGACACAGAGCAGGCCTTCTGGAGGAAATTCTGTGGTCAGATTTAATAAAAAAAAGAAGAAAAAAAAAAGCTATTTGGCTACAATAACCAGCAATATGTTTGAAAGAGAAAAGGTAAGGCTTTTAACCCCAAGAACACCAAACCTACCATCAAACATGGTGGTGGTAGTATTATGCTTTAGGGCTAGTGGACCTGGTGTTTTACACAAAGTAAATGGAATAATGAAGAAGGATTACCTCTGCATTCTTTAGCAAAACCTACAATCATCAGCCACAAGGTTGGGTCTCAGATGCTGCTGGGTGTTCCAATAAGACATTGACCCCTAGCACACATCAAAAGTGGTAAATAAATAAATCAGGCTAGAATTTTGGTTTCGGATTGACCTCTGCAAAGTCCTGACATCAAGAATCTGTGCAATATGCTGGAGAATTAAGTTTGTGTCAGAAAGCCTACATATTTAGTTAAACTGCATTAATTCTGTCAAGAGGACTGGTCAAAGATACAACCAGAAGCTTGCCAGAAGCTGGAGATGACCAAGGTATGTAAAACCAAATATCAGAATTGCTGAATTAATATTTTTGACCAAGCAGATTTTATCACATTTCCAGAAGACCTATAATAAATCCATGAAAGAACCAAAATGCATGGTTGTTTTGTGTGATAAAGACACGATTTAAATGATTACAACTGCATATCAAGAGATGAAAAAAAATCAATCAACAAAAAGTGACACAGATGTACACTGCTGTCCTCCGAATTTTGCTTTCTTAAAACAGTTTGCAATTTATAAGACTACTTTGCAAACTACGATTTTAAACACTGTGCAGCCTTCATATCTGGCTAATCATTCATTTTCAGTTTATTTATTAAATTGTACCATGCCATATAAAAGTGACATTGGGTAGAGCCAGGCAAGATGTAGAGCTTGGATGACCCTGAACATTTTCACTCAGCCCACATTATTACAACAAGAAGTAGAGAAAATTATCTTTGTCACAAAAAAACAAAAAAACCCTTCACTGTAGTGTGTCTGTGCTCTTAGCTGTGTAGTCACAGTACAAACAGCCCCAGAGATGATCAATTGTTCCCTGCGGTTGGTACTGGATGATTAAGTATCCCCTTGTGTGTACAGCATGTGCTCTTTAACCCTATAGTTTATCATAAGGTGCTTGTAGTGTCATTAGAAAATCCCCCTTTGCTCTTGGTGGGTGTGTCCCAATTCCTTAGAGCTCTCCTATTTAGCACTGGGTTGGGAGGTGATGAAATATTTAATCCTGCTGAGAGTCTGCAGGAGAAATCAGCCTTTAATTACTGTCCCCTATTGAGAGCAGAGGTCAAAGGGCAGATGGAGATGGTACACAGGAGCCACTTAAGTAGCTGCAGAGCAGCACAGAAATAAGTGATTAGGCTGGATGGAAGCCTCAGCCAAAACACTGTAGATATGATGTGAACTATACCAAAAGTATAGAATTAAATACAGTACTGAATATTATATCAGCTGTCAGCCATGTCATTTATTAGGAATGATTGATATATTTTAGGATATAACCTGTGAAGGACTGCCTATGTCCATATTTTCTGTTTTGAAAATATCAGTGATACCTCGTACATGTTATGGCCACAGTAAATAGAAGCTTACTTATGCTTTGCTGTAAGATATACACTCACTTGTAGCTTACGAATATTAGCACTTCATATTCCAAATTAAGCTGCAGATTGTGAAATAAAAACAAAAGCTGGCCCTCCCTGGGTGGCTCCTTGTGATGTGATGATGTGGTTGTGCTATGACTTAATGACAGACACATTATGAATAGTACTGGTTTCCTTTCCTCAGGCAAAATACCAAGTGCCAAAGGCTATGAGGCTCCAAGGGCAAGAACTCTTGTAATGTGGAAATCCAAACTACTGTTTCTCTTGCATAGAATATGCACTGCACCAAGAAACTAAAATATAGCACACAATAAATTTGCAATGTAATAAAAATGTTTTGTTCATCATTGTAACTGATGGAGACAATATTACCTGCTTTAGTGGATTTACTTAAAGCATTTTTTAGCGGTATGTTGTTCCATGCCTATAAAATATTTAAAGAAGCACTCTTCCTTAGTGTTTAAAGTATATTATATATATATTATACTGCTTTCACTTCAACTGCTTATAAAATGCAAAACTGACTTTGCTGAGTTTAAAGCTGATGATATAAAAAACTGTAATCATTTATTTTTTTCTGTAACTCCTGCTAGCATATTAATATGCCTGGGAGCAGCTGACACCTTGTCACCTCATGCTGAGTTCACAATTTACATTATGAGTCACTTTGACAGACCAGAGTCATTTAGTCATTTTCTTGATTTAGTATGACATGAATAAGTTATGGAAAAACACCAAACAACAGATGAACAACAATGACTCTGATAGCAAGAACAAAAATCATTTGTAGCTAATGATTTCTTTTTTTTTTTATTATCCAGTCTGGTGAAATGCAAGATATTTCCATTCATGTCGGCGGCGGAAGAAGTATTTAAGTCATTTACTGAAGTTAAGCAGCTATACCACAACACATCAACACTCAAGAATTTAACAGAAGTAAAAGTCTTCAATTTAAAATGTTAAGAAAAATGACAGAAACATCACCTATTCAAAGTATTAAAGAACAAGTAGTCATCGTTGCCCCTGTCAGTGTAGTATTATTTAATTATTGGACCATTATTTGATTATTGTTGTATGTTGTTCTGTAAGTTACAGTTTCATAGTATTCATTTTGATCAAAGTGCAGATGGAGTAAAACATCACAGCACGTCATTGCATTACATGTAAATGTTCTACATTAAAATCTCATTTCAGTAAAAGTATCAAGAACCAAACGCATTTATCATAAACAGAATGGTCTCTGTCAGTGTCTCTAATAATGTTAGGATATATTATTATTTTATAAACTAATTTATGTGTCTCATGTCAAAAGTAACAAGTAACAATAGCTATTAAATGTAGTGAAGTAAAAGCACACCTTCAAAAAGTAGATGATTTATATCCCCTTAAAAATTGCACTTAAATAGAGGACTTGATAAAATGAACTCACTTTTTCTCACTATTGTGATTTTTAGATTTTTTCAAAAAACTACTCCCAGCAAAATATGTTCTCTAGCTATGCTCTTGAGCCGATTCATATTGTTATTAGTCAAGTGATGTACTGCTAGTCCCCCAATCACACCTTCACAAACACACCAAATGAAAAGAAGTCTCTGGAAAAAAAAAAAGCGTAATTGTTTTTTAATTTAAAAACTGCTGACATCCTCAACATCTCTCACCGAACAGAAGATCCAAAAGACAAGCCGAGAGGGATGTAGGTAGATGATGTACTAGAAGAATGGTATAAACTGTTAAAAGTGGTGTGCCAGAGGGGTCCTGCGGTAGCACTGCAACCTGAGCTGACACCAATTAGGCCTCCTCCAGCCTTCCTGCCCGATAGATTCCAGCTCTGCCGCCATGTGACGCGAACCAATTATGGCGGATTGACTTGGAATCGACTGTATGTGACCTGAAACTCAGATTTATTTTTCATGTGGGCTGATAGAAGGAGAACTGCGGGCTGTTTGAGCAGATGAGAGAAGGGGTATGGTGAGCATTTCAATCACTGTCTCTCGCTCGCTCGCTCTCTCTCTCTCTCTCTCTCTCTAATGCTAATCGGTTGGCTCTATATGCCTATACGTCTGATTTAAGAGTGGTTGTAAGTAACACGCTTCCCCTGACCCAGCATCCTTCTTCTGTGCCTCTGTCTTCTTACTCTTTATATTTACCCAGTGTCCATAAAGTTATAAAGCAAACAAATTAGAAGGTACCATAGATTACATTTGCCATTAAATCATAAAAAGCACTGAGTTGTGTAACGTTTAGGCACAGCTATTAGCGTTTGCTATGCTTTGATCAAAGAAAGTTAGTGCTTATTTTAGGACTGTAGAAAACCACTTAGCAGATTTCAGCCTGTGGTTACATGCTGATAATCTGATGCTACAGGGTAGAAACTACACTGGAACTCACTTTCTTTAATATGCTACTGAAACTGGTGTATTTTATAGGTTTTTTTCTGTTTATGTACGCGTGAGAGCTTGCTCAAGGCAAATGTTATAGCAGAAAGGGAGAAAAGGGCTGATTTAGTGGTGTGAATGATAAGGAAAGCATCTCAAATCATTTATTTCTGCAGAAGCATGTAAACATCTATTTTGATGTTACGGAGTGAGGAGGCGTATTCTGGCCCTGACGAGCGGCCATTGCAAACATTAGTTTAACACGACATGACTGATAGACAGTTCACTAATCCTCTTAAAGAAACACTGTCCCCTCTGGTAAAAATTGTTCCTGGCTACATGTGTCGTCCCTAGAGATTAGAAGCAAATTCCAAGTTGGAAATGTTATCCCAATTAGCAATTACACAAATGAAAAACTGACTGCCTCCTTCAGCAGTGACAACATCTGCCCAGATCTATCGAAAATATGATTTGACTTCAGCATGACTGCAGGATGTTGAAGTGAAACAGACATTTGTCGTCTGTTATGTCCTGCTTTCTGTTTTTTGAGCCACCGCTATCGTGTGATCTTCCAGTGTGCTCCCCTTCCTGTAATACAGCAAAACATCTGCTGTTGGAAACTCAAACGTCTGGAGCTCTATTACCTCCTAAACCCAATCAGCATGGAAGATTGCGTTATCAAATCAAGCCTCATGCTGCTCTGCTCTGTAGTGCTGTGGATCAGTGTTCTCCCTTGTCAAATCCCTATTTCATAGGGGCTTTAAAACTGATTTCATAAAGTGTTCAATTTCAAAATGAGCTACCCACTACTCTAGAAAAGTGATGGTTACTTTTGCAACATGAGCGGTAGCACGAAATTAAGACTAACTATGGTGTGAAATTTAAGTCCTTGGGTAATTAAAAGAAAACTCTTCTGTAGACTTTCTGTATCAGCTATGTTTTAAACACTCTTTCCAGGCCCTTGAACTTTTAAGTAAAACGGGTCTTTTAATGTGCCATAACTTTGAATGTCACTTAGTCATGCAACTCAATCCTCTAACCCAAAACAGATTACAGATATTGTTATTTATTTAAAGCTTGCGAAATTCAGATGACTACATTTACATTTATCATTATTGGCCAGGCAGCAGATTCCAACAAACCACCCAAACTCAACTCCTCTGAATGGAAGCTACTTTACAGTCACCATAAATTTTCAAAGGCATCGTTTGTCACTTGAGGTGGAGGTGGAAAACATCTTCAAAAGCCTGCCAGTATCTTGTCTTGGACCTGCATCATAATCTCTCCTGTTTGCTGCCCTCCACCACCTCCTCTTTTTTGCAATTCATATTTTTCCAGACACTGACTGCACACATGAAGGCGGCACACTGGCCTTTACATCCTGTGAGATTCAAGAGGAGTGAGAAGGTGGGAAAAGAAACGTGTACCTGAAAACCTTTAAAGTTTGGATGTGGAGAGGCTGTGATCAAAAGATGCATCAATTAGTTTTGAGGTGCAGTTGTGCCATGTACTGAACTCCACTGACGAATTTTTTTAATGGATTATCTTGATACTCGTTAAACACATATGATCCTTAAAACTAAATGTCTGTATTAAAACACATCTTCTTTTTTTTTTTTTAATTTTAGAATTGAATGATTAACAAGCACTGGGTGTACTTCATCTAAAATATATTAGATGACAATCCCCATATTTAGGATTATGTTTTAAGCACTATTGCACAGTAGCATCTGAGCTTATTCAAAGAGAATGGGGGTCTCAAACTAAAGTCCATATCTCAGAAGACTAATCTATTTCATCTTTTCCTGCATGCCTTCAAGTAGTAAACAAAAGGAGTCCAGCATGCTAATGAATGGAAGCTCCAATTTGCGACACTCTGTTAATTATAGTTAGGGGTTTGTAATTACTTCGCTGAAAGAATGGCAGCCTGCATAAGGCCTTCTGAATTGTACCTGTGAGAAAATTAAAAACCGATCACTCTGTCTTTCCTGCTCAGGCCTCTCTGTTTGGTGCCGGGGCATTAATCTGGGCAGCTGCGCATACGGTAAACATGAGCTGACAAGCCTGACTAAAGATCTCCAGGCTGTAATCTTTAAAGGACTCAGATGAGTTGATAGTGTAAAATTGAGTCTTACAGCAAGCCAACCAAAGTATTTATCACTCCTCATATGAAGTGGTGAGCACACTCTTAGGGTCCTGGTGGCTAAGGAATGAAATGCCATTGGCCAAGAACATAAATTAGCATTAACACAACTCATAAAATATACCTTTTTTAAATATTAGAACTAACTCTCTGTGTGGGCCTAGATGGAGTGCAGAGAGGCATCCTCTGATATACCTTCAAACTGGCAGAGGCTATATTTTATTTTTAATTTTTTTTGGCACCATTTGACAAAAATTCCATAACGAGGAAACGACATGTCTGCTCCTTCTCTTGACTCCGTTTTCAGGCTTTTTCAAGCAGGTCTTTTCACCCAGAGCAGGTAAAATAGCATAAAGAGCAACAACATCCATTAGGGTAGCAGGATGTGGTGGCACAATGGGGTACACAGACGACTTTGACTCTGTGGAGTGGGTTTTGAATCCCGTGAGGATTCACAAGTAAGCGCTATTGTCTAGCTTTGCTGCTTTTGTCCAGATGCTCGCCTTCTGCAGCATTAATCTCTTTATAGCTGTCGCCATCATATTCCATCGGATGCCATCCAAACCAGCCAATAACCTCGGCTGAGCACCTTGAGGATGGTTGGTCAAATGTTTTATTACTCTGTGCCACCCAAGTCAAGCTTTTTACGATATAAAGAAAAAACTGAACAGCCAGAAAGACTGAGAGAGACTCATCTGGTAAATATGAAGCAACAACCATCTACCAGCATTTCAAACGAGCAATCTGATTATACAAGCAATAGCCTATAAGTACTATAGGAGACATGTAGAAAAGTTCTCTTTTCTCTGTTGGAGTTTGTGTCTTTCTAAATTTTAACACCAAGATTTCTATTTTAGCTGCAAATGTGTATTTGTTTCAAACACTGGTTATTGGTATCCTTGATAAACAATAATTGAATCTGAAAAAAATCACTAAATAAGCCCACTAAATAACATGATAAATCTCAATTTTAGTGATAGGAAGGGAAGCTATGTATTACTTTAACGTTTAAACCTAACGAAACCAAATTCTAATGCACAAGACAAGAAAAAAAATGATCAAACATGTCTAACTCCTGCTGGGACCCCAAGGTGGCCTTCATAAACCACAAGCATGGCTTTTGCCCAACAACTTAGCATTCAGACAGACCACTGTACCGCTCCTCTAATAACGGCTAACAAATGCAACCATGCAGGCTTCATTCTGACATTCCCCCAGAAGCCTGTAGTGACTCAGGGCGGGCAGTATGGTACATAAAAGACATGTAAAGGGAAGAGATCCTGAAGCTAGCCTTGGCTGCACCGGGCTTTGTTCTCATCTTCAAACGCTGTGCTTCTTTTTCACAGGATCAAAATCCACAAACAAATAAAGCTCAGATACGTACAGTAAGGCACTGAATTCCCTGGCAACTTTTCCTTCACGGTGGGGGTATTGATAAACACAAGCTCTTTGATATTTTTTTGTTGTTGATGTTGGTACTAGCGTATTAAGATGCTGTTTAGTTGTTTCGGTGTGTGCTGTTTATGTGTGTGTCCCTATAAAGCCTACCTGACTGGTGCTCCTCTGCTCTGGGCCGGTTTAAGCAGCACTGTGACCGTGCTGTCTGTCTGGTTCAGCGAGGTCTCCTGGTCGTATGCTGGCATTGAGGGAGCTGAGGA